>NC_083570.1:104114462-104414462 GCF_027579695.1 Neoarius graeffei
TATTTGCCCTTCTACATTCCAGAGAGTTGTTTCGTTTTTATTATAAACTGATTAATTTGCTATAATTCATATTATTCTGTTAAATAAATCATGCATGCATGTGTGCTGTGTTTATATATATATATATATATATATATATATATATATATATATATATATATATATACCCAGCATGCATGTGATAGATATTTGTCTTTGCCCTTCTATATTCCAGCTCATCTTTTTTTTTCAACATGAACTGATAAATTTGCTATAATTCATATTATTCTGTCAAAAAAGGAGGGATGGAGGGAGGAAGTGGGAGAGCCCTAAATAGATACTTGTGGCAGTTATTTGGAGTATTTATTTCTGGTATGTAGTGAAATTTCACTTCTGTAGAGCAAGACACTGAAAACACCGCCCCCTGCCGGCCACAGTGTTCAACCTTGATTCTGGTGGTGGTTGGATTTCTCCTTGGACCATTTGTTGAAACTGAAACCATTCCCCAGATGAAAATATTAATCTGCCACCACAAAATGATCACCAAAATGAAATACTATCTTATATGTATATGGATGCTTTTTTATTGTAATTTTTTACTCATGACCTTAAAGCATGACAGACAACTATCCATCCTCATGCCTTACTTCTGGTTGGAGTACCAGTGGACTTTACATTCCTCACACCTGTTTGTTGCACTCCTCTAAACCTTACATGCTATAGCTTACTGTTCTGAAAATAATAAAAAATAAAAATAAAAATGTCTGACTGGAACATCATCCATTTAAAAAAAAATGCTCAAATCACTTGTATCAAGACTTATTTTATTGGAATGATCATAAGGGTGTTTAAAGGAATGGTGTTAACAGCTATAATTTTTCTTCTTTATGACCCTGTTTCGATGTACATCGCTCTTTGGAATGATCAAGTCAAGTCATTTTATTTGCGTTTAACAACAGACATTGTTGCAAAGCAGCTTTACAGAAAATGAAAGACTTTAAACATATGAGCTAATTTTATCCCGAATACATTTATTTGTCCCTGATGAACAAGCCTGAGGCAACGGTGTTGAGGAGAAACTCCCTGAGAAGACATGAGGAAGAAACCTTGAGAGGAACCAGACTCAAAAGGGAACCCATCATCATCTGGGTGATAACAGATAGCGTGATTTTAAATAACTTGCTTCTATAACTGTGTGCTATATACAGTAGTCATAAAGTACAACTGAGTAACCAGGAAAATCATTATAGTTTTAGCATGAAGTCTATTTTGTTGACGTTATCAACTGTTCATTGACGGAGACTTGAGTGCAGAACTGTTCATGACAACTGCAGTCCTAAAGTTATGATGGCAGTTGTAGTCCTCAGCCATCGTAGCAAAACTAAGTGTCCAGAGCCATCTTCAAAGTGTGACTTTCAACTGTGCATATGGGGCCGTCCTCGACAGGAGCGATGGGATGAGACTCCAGCCAGACATAGGGCATCAGGATGGATCAGGTGAGTCCGAAGAGCAGAAGAGGTCAGCATCATACTGGTGTCTCAGGATCGACATGTAACTCGACAGAGAGAGACAGACAAGAGTGAAAGACAGAGACAGGGGGAAGAGAGAGAGAGAGAAAGAGAGAGAACACAGGGTGTTAGGCATGTCAGGTGTCGCCTAATAGTTAAAAACAGTGTAAAGTGTGTACTGAGTGCAAGCAGGGACTCCAGCAAGACTAACTATGATAGCATAACTAAAAGGGAGAGCCAGAAGGTAACACAGACACGAGGGTGCCCTGGGACATAAAGCAGCAGCCATTACATCATCAACAAGCCCGAGTGAATGTGTGAGAGTGGAGGGGGGTGACAACATCCATACATCCCAGTTTACTAACCCACACTATGCCTGAGGACCCTCCAGATCTACTCCTTTACCTAATAAAAAGCTATTAACACAAGGCTTGACAAAAAAGATATGTTTTCAGCCTCGACTTAAACACTGAGACTATGACTGAGTCCCGAACACTACTTGGAAGGCTGTTCCATAACTGTGAGGCTTTGCAAGAAAAGGCTCTGCCCCCTGATGTAGCCTTCACTATTTGAGGTACCAACAAATAGCCTGCACCTTTTGATCTAAATAGGTGTGGCAGGTCGTAAAGGACCAGAAGTTCGCTCAGGCGAGACCATTCATTGCTTTATAGGTCAATAGTAGTATTTTATAATGGAATAGCTGATCCCCAGACAACATACAGTAGAGTAGTTTATTAGGTACACCAACATCTTGGTCATTTTATAGGTGCAAAATTTACTGACTATAGCCCATCTGCTGCTATGTACAGTTGTACAACCCCAATTCCAGAAACGCTGAGATGCTGTGTAAAACATAAATAAAAACAGAATGTGAAGATTTGGAAATCATGGATACCCTATATTTCATTGAAAACAGTAGAATGACAGCATTTAAAATTTTGAAACTGAGAAATTTTATTTTTGAAAAATATAAGCTCATTTTGAATTTGATGTCAGCAACCCATTTCAGAAAAACTGTAACGGGGCAACAAAAGACTGAATATGTTGTATAATGCTAAAAAAAAAACCTAATTAGGTTAATTGGCAACAGGTCAGTTACATGACTGGGTATAAAAAGAGCATCCCAAAGAGGCGGAGTCTCTCAGAAGTAAAGATAGGGAGGGGTTCACCGCTCTGTGAAAGACTGCTTGGGCAAACAGTGCAACAATTTAAGAATAAAGTTCCTTAATGTAAAAGAATGTGAGGATCACATAATCTATGGTACATAATATCATTAAAAGATTCAGAGAATCTGGAGAAATCTCTGTATGCAAGAGACAAGGCTGAAAACTGACATTGGATGTCTGTGATCTTTAGGCCCTCAGGGGACACTACATTAAAAGCAGACAGGTATCTGTAGGGAAATCACCGTATGGGCTCAGGAACACTTCAGAAAACCATCGTCTGTGAAAACACTTCATTACTGCATCCACAAATGTAAGTTAAAACCAGATATAAACAATATCCAGAAACACTGCCACCTTCTCTGGGCCCGAGTTCTTTTACGATGGACTGAGGTGAAGTGGAAAACTGTCCTGAGGTCTGACGAATCAAAAGTAGAAATTATTTTTAGAAATCATGGACACCACGTCCTCCAGGCTAAAGAGGAGAGGGACCATCCGGTTTGTTATCAGCTCACAGTTCAAAAGCCAGCATCTGTGATGGTATGAGGGTGCGTTAGTGCACATGACATGGGTAGCTTTTACATCTGGGAAGGCGTCATTAATGCTGAATGATATATACACGTTTCAGAGCAATATGCTGCCATCCAGACAAAATCTTTTTTCAGGAAAGTCCTTCCTTCTTTCAACAAGACAATGCCAAACCGCTTTCTGCACATATTAAAAGTGCATGGCTCCATAGTAAAAGAGTCTGGGTGTTAAACTGGCCTGCCTGCAGTCCAGACCTGTCTCCCATTTAAAACCTTTGGTGCATTATGAAGCGCAAAATATGACAAAGGAGACCCTGAATTGTTGAGCAACTGAAATTGTATATCGGGCAAGAATAGGACAACATGTCTCTTTCAAAACTACAGCAATTGAGCTCCTCAGTTCCCAAATGTTTACAGAGTGTTGTTAAAAGTAGAGGTAATGCAACACAGTGGTAAACATGCCCCTATCCCAACTTTTCTGAAATGTGTTGTTGACATTAAATTCAAAATGATCATATACTTTTCAAAAAACAATAACATTTTTCAGTTTCAACATTTGATGTTGCCTTTATACTATTTTCAATGAAATATAGGGTTTCCATGGATTTCAAATTATTGCATTCTGTTTTTATTTCCAGTTTATACAGTCATAACTTTTTTTGGAATTGGGGTTATAGCTTATCTTTTATTTTGTTTGAATATTTTAGTCACTATTATGACTACTACATGCTTATCTCCATCGAACAAAGACAACGTGTAGCATAAAGTGAATAAAATTTAACCTTTCCCTGTATTTTTCTTGTACAGCGTTTTCTACACTTCAGTGTTTGCTCATTTCTATAATGACAGACATTCAAGTGGCCTTGTTAACACGTACTTACTACTTCCAAAGTAGTATTTACAACCTGGCATGTGTTCAAGTGCTCAAGCTGGAAGCAACCAGACAAAATAAGCCGAATGTTCTTTTCCTGTCTAATTATTTACTTTTAAAGGCAGTTAGAGAAGAAGAAGGGAAGACTGTACGACAGGTCATCTTTCTGCCATTTTGAAAACATGCCACACCTAATCACAGCACACACACACACACATGCTGCGGTGTGTTGTCTCAAGTAAAGTCACAGACTCTCTGTGCACCTGAATAGTCTGAGCTTCTGAGCTTTCTATCCACCATGAACGGTGCGTGCTTCTAATTTATGATTTCTAATTTTAGGACATGATTAGATTTTTCGGCAATATTTTTTTAGGATGTCTTTTCTCAATATCCTGCTCGTCTTGTATTTGTGTTACAAAATGAAATCTTCTGCAGGATTACATGCATATGGCTTCAAACTGGAGCCGAAGCAGCACAAGCAATGACAGTCAAAGTTCCCTCAAACTGGGTGCGTAAAGGTATGTGAAGATTGCAAATGCGAATATTACGTTGGAAATCGTTGGTAACCAGTACAGACACGTTGAGTCTGTACATGTGTGTGTTTGTAAATTGGCAGATACTATAGATTTACTGGGTGTGTAGAGGTGTGTGAATATGTGTTTTGGCAAATGCTGGTTATCAACATGAATTTATTTGTGTGTGTGTGTGTGCGTGTGTGTGGCACGCATGCTGGCACATGTTGGCTACCACTATGAATATATTCATGAGGGCTGTCATGGTGTGCACTTGCATTTATATGCAGATTTGGCAGAAATGAGTCACTGATGAATTCTCTGTTGTCTCGGCCCCGTGTGTCTATCTGTTCAATTCTCGGTTCTGTGCTCAAGTGTTTGGCTCAATGTGTTGCCAATTACAGGTACAGGCACTGAGGAACCAAATCAAGGTTTGTGGAACGGGTTGCCAGAGTGGAGCTTTTTATCTTCTTCCTTTTGCAATTTTCTTTTGAAAAATTATGTGACTAGAAAAACTGGTCTTCTGCTGCTAAATGTATAATTTAGATCTAATTTCATTGCATACCTTTTTTTAAAAGTATTATCTCATCAAGCTAACAAAAAAACCTGATGGTTTTTCTGATTGAAATCCTTAGAAACTGTTGTGCAAACAACAGTAATGATCTTGTTTAACTTTAACTTCTGTATAACTCCCATTAGTATCTTAGTGGTGGATGGCACGGTGGTGTAGTGGTTAGCACTGCTGCCTCAGAGCAAGAAAGTTCTGGGTTCGAGCCCCGTGGCCAACGAGGGCCTTTCTGTGCAGAGTTTGCATGTTCTCCCCGTGTCCGCGTGGGTTTCCTCTGGGTGCTCTGGTTTCCCCCAAAGACATGTAGGTTAGGCTAATTGGTGGCTCTAAATTGACCGTAGGTGTGAGTGTGAATGGTTGTCTATGGTGGGGTTTACATTAGACCATAGCGGATCATCAGATTAACGTTTTTAAAACGATTCGCGTGCACACACCAACGCCAATACACGAATTACTTGCACACAGTAACGCCAATACATGGATATGCTCGGCTCCGCAGGCATCCTGCGCTCCAAATCACTCCGCCCTGAACAGCGAGTGCCCTCTGGAGGGTGCGCACTCCGGCCCTGCGCAGCTCACAGAGCGCGCGAGTGAAGTGCACGAGCAGTGATTCGGGACTGAGCCGCTGTGTGTGTGATCCCAGTGCATATTGGGTATGCGTGTCACTTACCACTTGCAAGTGGAAGGATGGCAAGCCTAAAGACAATCATAACTACACAATGGGCAGTATTTGCATCAGTATTTGCAGTATTTTCATACTTTTATACTCTTTAATGATATCCTAATGGTGATACAAGGCGGAAGTCCGCGCCGTTTTTCAGCAGTCGCGTCACATGACCAACGCCAGCGAATCAGGAAGGTGGATGTCACAGTGACATTGTCCAATGACGACGCCAGCTAGAGCTCAGCACGGCGTATCCGCGTATTCTCAATGTTTACACAGCACCGGACCAGACACGATCTGGATTGAATACGTGGACCCTGGCGGATTCCCGTTTCCCGGCATTTCCAGGCGTTTTAATGTAAACGGACAGTGCATCCGCGAAGAAAACGAGACAGATACGGTCTAATGTAAACTTGGCCTATGTGTCAGTCCTGTGATGACCTGGCAACTTGTCCAGGGTGTACCCCACCTTTCGCCCGTAGTCAGCTGGGATAGGCTCCAGCTTGCCTGCGACCCTGCACAGGGTAAGCAGCTACAGATAATGGATGGATCTTAGTGCTTTCATTATTATTATTAATTTGTTTATCGCTACACAGCCTTTTTCACCCTCATTATACTATTGCTGTTACATTTACATTTTTTGTTTATCAATTTGGTAATCATATCGTTTAATTCTTTCACTTTGTTTCAGATAATTTTTCCTCTATTAGTATCATAGTATTGCTCTAATTTCAAATTTGACTTATTTTTCATATATCTCCAATATTTAGTCTTATAAGTAAAGGTTTTTGTTTGTTTGTTTTGTATCTCAGGCTAGGAAATGTTCTTATCTTTTATATTTAGTATTATAAGTTCAACAATTAGTATTTCCGATTTTTAACATTAGTAGAGTATGTATACACTACCGTTCAAAAGTTTGGGGTCACCCAGACAATTTTGTGTTTTCCATGAAAAGTCACACTTTTATTTACCACCATAAGTTGTAAAATGAATAGAAAATATAGTCAAGACATTTTTCTGGCCATTTTGAGGATTTAATCGACCCCACAAATGCGATGCTCCAGAAACTCAATCTGCTCAAAGGAAGGTCAGTTTTATAGCTTCTCTAAAGAGCTCAACTGTTTTCAGCTGTGCTAACATGATTGTACAAGGGTTTTCTAATCATCCATTAGCCTTCTGAGGCAATGAGCAAACACATTGTACCATTAGAACACTGGAGTGATAGTTGCTGGAAATGGGCCTCTAGACACCTATGGAGATATTGCACCAAAAACCAGACATTTGCAGCTAGAATAGTCATTTACCACATTAGCAATGTATAGAGTGGATTTCTGATTAGTTTAAAGTGATCTTCATTGAAAAGAACAGTGCTTTTCTTTCAAAAATAAGGACATTTCAAAGTGACCCCAAACTTTTGAACGGTAGTGTATTTAGCTTGTATATCAGGTGAAGAGACATATTTGTGGAAACTCTGATATTAAAGGAGAACTGAAATAATTTTTAAACTTGCTTTATTTCTTAATTAACGTGTTATTCAATTACGTTTTCGGTTTTAGTAACCTTATATCGTGACTCGTATTGGCAACTAATTGCAATTAAATATTATACTTATCGGCCTATTCGGTTTTTAGCCATGTTGAATTTAGTTCATTTGGTCCACGACAGGCGTCGCTTATCCGCACGATCTTCACGAGACTTGTGTGAGACTTTGAAACGTGAAGTGTCAGCCAGGTGTCAGTGCCGCCATTTTGAAAACTGTTTTCCAAACGAAATATTGCACAAAAACAAGTTTAAATGACGATTACTGCCTACTTTTTTCAAACTTTCCTCATCACTATCAGAATAAACAAAACTTCAGGCTTGATTACATCAGCATTCGAAAGAGGGTGCGCGCGTCTTTTGACATCGTTGGCAGATGTTGGTCACTTTCA
The DNA here is from genome assembly GCF_027579695.1 of Neoarius graeffei. Classification (NCBI taxonomy): domain Eukaryota; kingdom Metazoa; phylum Chordata; class Actinopteri; order Siluriformes; family Ariidae; genus Neoarius; species Neoarius graeffei. The sequence continues at coordinate 104,122,186 of NC_083570.1, forward strand.
GAGATGGACAAAGTACACAACTTTATTACTTAAGTCAAAGTGCAGATCCCACTGGTTAAATGTTACTCCGATACAAGTGAAAGTTGTCCAGTCAAATTTTTACTTCAGTTAAAGTACTGAAGTACTTGCTTTTAAAAATACTTAAGTATTAAAAGTACATTTTCTGTCAACGCATTGTTGTATTATTGCCATAACGCTTACAAAACCTAACGCTGTTACCAAAGACAGAACTGTGAATTCACAAAATGAATGCATGCTGTGCCATCATGGTGGTTTAACGTTAAGCTAGCTAGTCAGTGAAACTCCACCTGACATGCTAGCAAACTTTTCAAACTCGAAATCATATTGGGTAGCTAACACTACTAGAAAAGAAAGATTTCTACATTCTGTTTATTTGGCAAGATTATGCTAAAACATATTTCTGAAAGGACTTCAGATAAGTTAACATTATTCATCTTAGCATAACTCCATTTTTGCATGCTAACTAACAGTGTCCAAGTTAACTAGCTATACATAAACATTACCCCTCCTAGAACTGCCACCTTATTGTGGTGGAGGGGTTTGTGTGCTTGAATGATCCTAGGAGCTATGTTGTTGGGGGCATTACGCCCCTGTCAGGGTCTCCCAAGGCAGACAGGTCCTAGGTGACAGGCCAGACCAAGAGCAGTTCACCAAAACCCTTATGGAGAATAAATCAAGGACCGTGATGTCGCCCGGTATGGCGCAGCCGGGGCCCCACCCTGGAACCAGGCCCGGGGTTGGGGCTCGTATGCAAGCGCTTGGTGGCCGGGCCTTTGCCCATGGGGCCCAGCCGGGCTCAGCCCGAAGAGATGATGTGGGCCCGACCTTCTGTGGGTTCACCACCCACAGAGGTAGCCATAGGCGGCCGGTGCAATGTGGATTGGGCGGCAGTCGAAGGCAGGGGCCTCGACGACCTGATCCCCGGACACAGCGGCTAGCTGTTGGGACATGGACGAGACGTAAACATTAGCCGTGGACAAGGCGATGGCAACTTGGTGGGCAAATCCATAGAAAGTCATTTGACTAACCAGACTGCATAGCGATTGCAACATTATCGCTAGCTCTAAAAGCACAGACAACTTCATTGCAAGCTTTCTCTTGGAATAAAACGTTTATATACCTCAATATGCTTCCGCAGGTTGAACAGCGAGTTTTTGTAGGCCATGATGTGGTTCGTTTTTGACAAACAAAGCAAACATTTAAAACGAAACGCATCTTTAATCCTTTCAGAAAACTTAAACACAGGTTCATGGGCCATGTGTGTGTGCATTCTCCAGAAGAACTGCCTCCTTCTATTCTGCCATCAACTGATCGTGTTCAAATAATGCTGCGGAGAAATCACTGAACTTGATTTTATGCAGTCTATGGACATGACGTGACCCAAGTGATTACTGATCGGCTGTCTCAGTGTCACCTGCAAAAAAAACCAATCATGTTTTGGAAAAGAAATGAAAAAAAACATCCACTTTCAAAGCTGTTGCATATTAACGATTAACGAGGACCTTGATAGAAATGTAGTGGAGTGAAAAGTACGATATTTGTCTTTCAAATGTAGTGAAGTTAAAGTCAGAAGTTTCCAAAAAAAATACTCAAGTAAAGTACAGATACTCAAAAAGTGTACTTAAGTACAGCACTCAAGTAAATGTACTTCATTTCTGTCCACCTCTGGTCACTTTGATTTCCGCTGTACATTTTACTTTCGTCTTACGATGTCTCGCACAGGCCTCAACAAATCCTGTTTATGGCAGTTGCTTTGACATATGGACTGATATATTACAGAGCATATTTCAAACACTCATAACTTGCTATAGCAGTGACAAAATAGCGATCAAAAATGCGTTCCTATATTTAATAAAATGAAATAAATAGAATTTTGATAATAAAACATGCCTTCAGTTCTCCTTTAAACCATTATTATTATTATTATTATTATTTAATATCAGGTCAGGGTTGATGACCCTGCTACTGGTAGCAACGTAACCCAGTACAACCTGCTGCACGGATGGGTGGTTGACATCTAAACCAGCTCCCCCACCAGTGTATACTGGTGAGGAGGGTGGCATGTCGCCCTGTCAGGACTAAAAACAAGACTTGGCAAAGGGCGGAAGAGCTCCTTGTGAGCCAACAGCCAACATGCAAACCTGGTATCCGCTGGTAGCCATACCATCAAAGGGCTCTTTTCCATTATGGATTATTAAGAACCAACCAGCTGCACTCTTACTGGTGGTGCGGTGCATGCTCACTACCCTGGGACCCATTGACCAAGCTGGTAGGAAGGAGAGAGAGCATCGATGGGCCAGCACAATCCACCCTTGCTTCTTTTTTTTTTTTGTGCAGGCTGTTCTGTAGCCAGAATTGCCTTAAGTCCTATGGTGACATGGATTGGCGACAGGGGCAGGTGAAGGGTGTCACTGGAAGCTCCTAGTCAAGTAACTGCACATTAGGTGACTTCAGTGATTATCTGATTGTGTACGTCCTATCGGTGCCTCAAAGAAGTGTTATAAAGACCTGCTTAAGGGTTCACTTATTAAATGCGGCATATCAGACTTTGAGAATCTTGCCAAAAACAGAGCTCAGCGGAGGGCAGTTGTAAAAGGTGGTGTGGCAAAGTTTGAGGAAAGGCAGATTGCGGACCTTAAGGAGAAGCGACGTTGCTGGAAGGAAAGGATATCAGCACCTGGAAGTTATCCTTGTGATAAATGTACTAAAGTCTGTGGGTCGGCAATTGGATTGTTAAGCCAAGAAAGAGTTCGCAACCACAAACAAGACAGTTGATACAGAACTTGGATCTGTTGTGTGCGACAGCCAAACCAAACAACAATTATTATTTTGATTGTAGTTCTGGCTGTAATTTAAACAATAGATTCATCAATGCGCTTGTTCTAATGTGCTATCATTTCTATACTTACTTACTTTACTTACTTATCCTCTTCTTTCAGAGTGGAAAATAAGGATGCAACATGTTGACGCTATTCTGTGCGGTCTTCAGCTACCCTTTGAGCTTCACCCCATGTCAGGCCCATCTCTTGGAGCTCACCCTGGGCCATTCTACACCAGGTTCTTTTTGGCCACCCAGATTTAAGCTTACCTGCGGGGGTCCAATGCAGCGCTATTCTTGGTATACGTTCTTGTTCCATTCTCAGCATGTGTCCAAGCCATTTCAGCCAGTGACGCTTGATCTTCAACACAATACTGTTGCACTCAGTCTTCTTGTACAGGTCTTCATTTGATATTTTCTGGGGCCAGAAGATGTGGCATATCTTCCTCAGGCAGCTGTTGTGAAAAGCATTGATCTTGTCCATGTCTGTTTTAACCACTCGCCAACACTCTGAGCTGTTTTATAGCTTGATCTCAGTCTTTAGGCTGTACTGTTCTGACTTCCAGATGGATTGAAGTCAAGCTAATGCACCACGAGTCTTGCCTACTCTCGCTTGTATGTTCTTCTTTGCCCCGTTGTCCTTACTAATCAAGGTTCCTAGGTAAGTAAAGTCTATTGTTTCTATAGTAACAGCTTATTCACTTGTATGGTGGATGCACAGGATAATATAAAGCTTATAATTAAAAATAGATTTTAACAAAGAGAAACATATAATCATTGATATTCTATCAATATTCACTGGATATGAGCAATCACGCGTTCTGATTGCTATGCTACTACTAGGATATCAGCTCATATACTGTGAGTAGAGAAAAAGAAAATGGCGGCATGTGTTGTTGAACCAACTGAGGACGAAATAAAAACTCTACTAAAATAAAAACAAAACCCCCAAAAATATAAAAAAAGCAACAAAATATGGAATAAAAGTATTTGATGGTAAGAAGGTATATTTTTTATTTTTAAAGAATTATTATTATTATTATTATTATTATTACATTTTTCACAAACTTCTACTGTCATTTTGCCGGTTTGTTAAGCGGAAATGATTTTGTTGGACGTTTTGTATAAAGTTTTTATTTATCGAATTTGCAAAAAATAAAAAATGCTCCATTTCTCAAAATCCAGTGAATGTGGATAGAATAAAACAGTTATTCCACTCAATCTCGTCGTACATGGCTTATTGCCGACTCGGTGCTACGTGCCTCATCGGCTATCAGCTCATGTATGACTCGATTTCATAGAATAACTGTTAAATATGCTGAAGAACATTTAATTAACATTTATGAAAGGAGTCTTCAGTGTCTTGTTTACATGTGCACTAACATTACACTATTATTCAGAATATGACAGCTTTCAGAATTTGGTATCAGTCATGCAAACAGCGTATTCCATTTGGATATTCCGAATTTGGCCTTATTCCGAATTCAGCATTTTCTGATTAAGACATGTGGAATATGCTGATATTATTCATGTTTTGGGAGCATTCTTTGGATGTATTGAAGCATTCAGAATATGTGTCTCAACTGGGATTTTTATGGTAGTTTGCAAAACATGGCCTCTTACCTGTTTACCGTCAGTTCTGCGCGTTGTAAACAAACCAGCTAGACATTCGGAGTATGCACGGCTGCATAAAAATGGCATATTGGTGGAACATTCATTAATTTTCATTAGCCCTGTAAACAGATTAGTAGGAATATTGTCTTTTTCGGAATATGGTCAAAAACTGGAATATTTTGTGCATGTAAATGTAGCGAGTGCTTCAGTACAGTTTTCCAACACAGGAAAGGAAAGTCTTTTGCACTTTCTGGTTTCACAGTAAAATGACAATCTGCAGTTTTGTTTGTTTGTTTGTTTTGTCTTCTTAACTTCATGACAGCATTAAAAAGAGAGTCTGATGAGGGAACAACTGGTTATAGCTGCTATCTTCTTCTTTCAGCTACTCCCATACGTTTGGGGTCACCACAGCAGATCTGTTCTGCATATTTGGGGTGGCACGGTGGTGTAGTGGTTAGCACTGTCGCCTCACAGCAAGAAGGTTCTAGGTTTGAACCCAGTGGTTCTCCCTGTGTCTGGAGCCTAGTCAAGTTTATTTTTATAGTGCTTTTAACAATAAACATTGTCGCAAAGCAGCTTTACAGAATTTTAATGAATTTAAACATGAGCTCATTTTATCCCTAATCTATCCCCAATGAGCAAGCCTGTGGTGACGGTGGCAAGGAAAAACTCCCTCAGACGACATGAGGAAGAAACCTCGAGAGGAACCAGACTCAAAAGGGAACCCATCCTCATTTGGGCAACAACAGACAGCATGACTATAACATTAACAGTTTTAACATGAAGTCAGTTTCGTTGATGTTATAAACTCTTCATTGATGGAAACTTGAGTGCAAAACTGTTCATGACAACTGCAGTCCTAAAGTTAGCAAGTCAACTGTATTCCTCAGCCATAAAAGCATTACTGTAAGTGTCCAGATCGTCTTCCAAGTGTGACTTTCAACTGTCCATATGGGGCCGTCCTCCACAGGAGCAATGTGATGAGACTCCAACCAGACGTAGGGCATCAGGATGGATCAGGCAGAGCCAAGGAGCAGACGAGGTCAGGATCTTATTCTCAGGATTGATGTAACTCAAAGGGACAGACAGGGGAAGGGGGGGAGAAAGAGAGAAAAAACACAGGTTGTTAGGTATGCCCAATGTCACCTGATGAAGTAAGCATTTAGTATACTAAATGTTAGTTAGGGCCAGGTTCTTGCCCAAACTGATAATCACATCAGCAGTTTTTCTTTGGCTAATCAGACACAAGGTATGCCAACACTCTTGCTGGAGCAGTTGGGGGTTAGACGCCGTGCTCCAGCAAGAGTGGTGGCGTACCTTGTGTCTGATTAGCCAAAGAAAAACTGATGATGTGATTATCAGTTTGGGCAAGAACCTGGCCCTAACTAACATTTAATATACTAAATGTATACTGTTCTTACTTCATCAGGTGACACTGGGCATACCTAACAATTGAATCAGGGTCCCAAAGCTGTTTCTCTAACCATTTGATCCTAACTTCCACAGTCCAAAGACATGCAGTTAGATTAACATGAGGCAGCCATGGCCTGAAGGTTGGGCTGAAGTGCCCTTGAGCGAGGCACCTAACCCACAACTGCTCCCCGGGTGTTGCAGCATAGCTGCCCACTTCTCTGGGTATGTGTGTGTGCTTATTGCTCACTTGTGTGTGTGTGTGTGTGTGCACTGCTTCAGATGGGTTAAATACAGAGGAGGAATTTCACTGTGTTTGAGCGGATGTCTCATCTCATTTCATTATCTCTAGCCACTTTATCCTGTTCTACAGGGTCGCAGGCAAGCTGGAGCCTATCCCAGCTGACTACGGGTGAAAGGCGGGATACACCCTGGACAAGTCGCTAGGTCATCACAGGGCTGACACATAGACACAGACAACCATTCACACTCACATTCACACCTACGGTCAATTTAGAGTCACCAGTTAACCTAACCTGCATGTCTTTGGACTGTGGGGGAAACCGGAACACCCGGAGGAAACCCATGCAGACACGGGGAGAACATGCAAACTCCGCACAGAAAGGCCCTTGCCGGCCACGGGGCTCGAACCCGGACCTTCTTGCTGTGAGGTGACAGCGCTAACCACCACACCACCTTTTGAGTGGATGTGTGATAAATAAAAAACGCTTATTGTTTTTGTCTTGTTATTTGATTTGGCATATGTTTTACACCGGATGCCCTTCCTGACACAACCCTCCCCAGTCTATCCGGGCTTGGGAACGGCACTAAGTATGCACTGTCTTGTAAAACCCCACTGGCTGGGTATTTTGCATAATCTGCAAACCTTTGGACTGTGGGGGAAACCAGAGCACTCGGAGGAAACCCACACAGATATGGGGAGAACATGCAAACTCCACACAGAAAGGCCATGAAGTTCGAACCCAGAACCTTCTTGCTGTGAAGTGACAGTGCTAACCACTGCACCACCATGACGCCCTGGTTAAAGCTGCTATAAAATCAGTAAAAGCAGGAACTCACTTGTCACACAGATGTTCCATAACATTAAATGTAACTACAGTATAAAAGTTTAAAAAGTGCAATATTATGAACTCATTGACAAAATTCTGTGGTATGTGTGGTTATTTATTTTTCATGCCCTGCCATGTTTTATTCTTCACATAAACCAGTTGTGCAACTTTGTCCTGTTGTTTTCTTGCATCATCATGCTGGCAGTTCTTTAAATGTCACCGAAACGAAATATGCAAATATTTAAGATGATGAATCCTTTGACTGATAAAGAAGACCAGAATGCAAGGAAGCAAATGACTTCCAGTGAATTTCACTTCACAGTTGGTGTCAGAAACTCAGAAAGTTTGGCCTGATAATGAGCCATTTCCTGGTGCCCCCCCCTCGTTCTAATCCTGTCTCCACTCTTGTCCTGTCATTGGTTTGTTACCTAATTGTTTTCACCTGTTACATGTCTGTCCTTAGTTGCTCTCAGCATGCGTGTGTATGATGTGTCATTGTTCATTGTGATGCTTTTTGTGTCATGAAATTAGTTTCGCCTTGTTTTTCTCTTTCGTGCGTTCTGGTTTTCGTCTCTTGCCTGTGACTCCTATACGCTTGTGTTCTGCCTCTCAAGGCGCATTACAGTAATGCAACACACCACCCTGTGGTTGATTATTTGTTTATAGCTAATAACACACTCCATTGTGTTTTATTCCATGCTAATAATTATATAGCCACACTGGAATTTTACCTCATGTCCTCATGTCACATCTGGCTTACAGTGAAAGGGAAAACAAAACAAAAAACAAAACAAACATGGCTAACTCGTTATTGTTGGCAGGTCATCCTGAAGCACCATTCAGATTCACTTAATCTGCTCTACAGTGGCCAAGAAAATGGCAAAGAGAAATTAAAGTCTACTGTCTTTAATGCAACTAAAGCTTGCATCTTTCTGTCTCAGGTCATTCAGTTATTTGTCAGGTATGGGTACGTCCAGCATGGCTTACTGCTTATCCTGATTTAATGTACCTACTAAATCTAATGAATTAGGCGTGTGTGTGTGTGTGTGTGTGTGTGTGTGTGTGTGTGTGTGTGTGTGTGTGAGAGAGAGAGAGAGAGAGACAGGCAGACAGACAGAAAGACTGATAGAAAGAGACAGACAGACAGACAGACAGACAGACAGACATGCAGATACAACCCCGATTCCAAAAAAGTTGGGACAAAGTACAAATTGTAAATAAAACGGAATGCAATGATGTGGAAGTTTCAAAATTCCATATTTTATTCAGAATAGAACATATATGACATATCAAATGTTTAAACTGAGAAAATGTATCATTTAAAGAGAAAAATTAGGTGATTTTAAATTTCATGACAACAACACATCTCAAAAAAGTTGGGACAAGGCCATGTTTACCACTGTGAGACATCCCCTTTTCTCTTTACAACAGTCTGTAAACGTCTGGGGACTGAGGAGACAAGTTGCTCAAGTTTAGGGATAGGAATGTGTGGCAGCAGGAGTGTGGTCAAGCGCCGGTCTGTGACAGAAGGGCGGAGTCAGGGAAGGTAAGTGGCAGAATCACTACACCTGATGTCAATTAACCGGTGTTTGTGTGTCTTCCCCAGTGACCGCGCCCTACTTAAGGAGGGAGAGCGAGAGCAGAGGGGGCTCTTCCCCGAACCAGACGCCGGTTGTGTGTGTGTGTCTGTGTTTGTATGTTCACTGAAAAGTGTGACAATAAAAACCCGCTTTACCAACCTGAACTCTGTCCTGCCATCTTCTGTGCTCCGCCTTTGTGTGAGAACCGCTACAGTGGTGCTGAAACCTGGGACATGGAGCGCAGAAACAGAACAGCCCCATGGAGTCCTCCCCGTTCGCCGACCTGGTCCACGCCCTCGCCACGGCCCAGCAAAGCCAGCACCAGGCGCTAGTCACCCTCCGAAAGGAGCAGGAACAGCGGTTCGAGGCCCTGGTGTTGGCCCAGCAAGAAGATCGTCAGGCGTTCCGGCACCTCCTCGCGTCGGCGGGGTCTACCAACAAAGATGGGCCCACAGGACGACCCCGAGGCATTCCTCACGCTCTTTGAGCAAGTCGCAGAGACCTCAGGGTGGCCGATGGAACAGCGCGCGGCACGCCTCCTCCCCCTGCTAACGGGAGAGGCACAGCTGGCCGAGCTACAGCTCCCCACCGACCGCCGGCTGGCCTACGCGGACCTTCGCCGGGCCATCCTCCAGCGTGTGGGGCGCACCCTGAGCAGCAGCGTCAGCGCTTCCGCGCTTTGTGCTTGGAGGAAGTTGGCCGGCCGTTCGCATTTGGCCAGCAACTCCGGGACGCCTGCTGGTGGTGGTTGAGGGCCGACAACCACGACGCTGAGGGGATCATCGACCAGGTGGTACTGGAACAATTCATCGCACGCTTGCCAGCAGGAACCGCGGAGTGGGTCCAGTGCCACTGCCCAGCGTCGCTGGATCAGGCAATCGAGCTGGCGGAGGACCATTTGGCGGCTGTCCCGGTGGCAGGACAGCAAACAGCCTCTTCTCTCCTCTCCTCTCCTCTCTCTCTCTCTCCCTCTCCTCCTGTGTCTCGTCCTCGCCCCATTCCCCCACCACGGAGGCGGGGGCCGGCCCCACCCCAGCCGGCCCGCCGCACCCACGGTGCCCTCCCGTTTCTCCCTTTTGTGTCTGTCTCTCCCCCCACTCAGGTGAGTGAGCCCCAGAACACCGGTGCGGAGAGGAAGCCTGGGCCGGTTTGCTGGCGCTGCGGGGAGCCGGGCCACCTCCAACAGCAGTGTATGGTAATGGAGATGGGCACGGTGGTTCGGATCCCCGACGCGCCAGGAGCCGCCCTCAATCGGGCCGGAGCGTATCACATACCGGTGAGTATCCAAGGGGATACATATCAGGCTTTGGTGGATTCTGGTTGTAATCAGACCTCAATTCACCAAAGCCTGGTGCAAGACGAGGCATTGGGGGGAGCACAGGGGGTGAAGGTGTTGTGTGCGCACGGGGATGTTCACAGCTACCCTTTGGTGTCGGTCCACATTTTTTTCCGAGGGGAAAAATTTATAGTAAAGGCGGAGGTTAATCCTCGCCTCACCCACTCGATAATTTTGGGGACTGATTGGCTGGGATTCGGGGAGTTGATGAGTCATTTAGTGAGGAGTGGGTCCTGCCATAATTCAGCAGAAGGAGATCCCAGTGTCGCCTTGGTGGGAGCAGCTGTCACAGAGCCGTCTATGTCATCTCCGCATCAGAGTGAGGAGTCACAGGCTCCTCCTCCCTCTCTTGGGGAATCCCTGGCAGATTTCCCGTTACAGCAGTCACGAGACTCGACTCTGCGGCATGGGTTTGACCAAGTGAGAGTAATCAATGGTCAAACGCTCCCGCCGAATGCCACCCCGTCCTTCCCATATTTCTCTATTATGAAAGATAGATTATACCTAGTGATGCAGGACACTCAGACGAAAGAGCAAATCACACAGCTTTTGATTCCAAAAAGCTGCCGGGAATTGGTATTCCAGGAGGCTCACTTTAATCCCATGGCTGGACACTTAGGGCAGGATAAGACACTAGCCCGAATAATGGCCCGATTCTATTGGCCAGGGATTCACGGCGATGTCCGTAGGTGGTGTACGGCATGCCACGAATGCCAGTTAGTAAATCCAGAGGCCATTCCAAAAGCACCTTTGCACCCTCTACCATTAATCGAGACCCCGTTCGAAAGAATTGGGATGGATCTCATCGGGCCATTAGATCGGTCAACACGAGGGTACCGCTTTATATTAGTTCTGGTGGACTATGCAACGCGATACCCAGAAGCAGTGCCTCTTTGCAATATCTCAGCACGCAATATTGTGGAGGCACTCTTCCGCATCATCTCCCGAGTTGGAATCCCGAAAGAGATTCTGACTGATCAAGGCACCTCGTTTATGTCACAAACACTGAACGAACTGTATGGGTTATTAGGTATTAAGCCGATCCGCACCAGCGTGTATCACCCACAAACGGACGGTTTAGTTGAACGGTTCAATCGCACCCTGAAGAATATAATTAAAAAATTAGTAAGTGAGGACGCACATAACTGGGATAAGTGGCTCGAACCCTTGTTATTTGCAGTGCGAGAGGTCCCCCAAGCCTCCACGGGGTTCTCCCCATTTGAATTATTATATGGGCGTAAGCCACGTGGCATTTTAGATGTGCTGCGAGAAAATTGGGAGGAGGGACCTTCACCAAGTAAAAATGAAATTTAATACGTTATTGACCTGCATGCAAAACTCCACACACTCACACACCTAACCCAGGGGAATTTGCGGCAGGCCCAAGAATGGCAAACCCGCCTGTACGACAGGGGTACGTGCCTTAGGGAGTTAGCACCAGGAGATAAAGTGCTCGTACTGTTGCCCACAGCGAGCTCCAAATTGATCGCCAAGTGGCAAGGACCCTTTGAGGTCACAAGGCGAGTCGGGGACGTCGACTATGAGGTGAGGCGAATGGACAGGAGTGGGGCACTACAGATTTACCACCTCAATCTACTCAAACTCTGGAATGAGGAGGTCCCCATAGCGTTGGTTTCGGTGGTTCTGGAGAAGGCGGAGCTGGGGCCGGAGGTTCAAAAGGGCGCATTGGTATCGCATACCTCTCCGGTCCCCTGTGGAGACCACCCGACCCAACTCGCAGAGGTTGCCCAGTTGTAGACCAAGTTTTCGGACGTGTTCTCGCCCCTGCCCGGCCGCACCAACCTCATAGAGCACCATACTGAGATGCCCCCGGGGGTGGTAGTGCGTAGCTGCCCTTACAGACTACCCAAACACAAGAAAAAGGTGGTTTGGGAAGAACTCGAGGCTATGCTCGAAATGGGCATCATCGAGGAGTCTCACAGTGACTGGAGCAGCCTGGTGGTCTTGGTACCCAAGGCCGACAGGTCGGTCCGGTTCTGTGTGGGCTATAGAAAAGTCAACGCGGTCTCTAAATTCGACGCATACCCAATGCCTCATATTGATGAGTTGCTCGATCGACTAGGCATGGCTCGCTTTTATTCGACACTGGATTTAACAAAGGGTTATTGGCAGATCCCCTTGACTCCACTATCCCAAGAAAAAACGGCCTTTTCCACACCGTTCGGCTTACACCAATTTGTCACACTTCCTTTTGGGCTGTTTGGGGCGCCCGCTATGTTTCAGCGGCTGATGGACAGGGTCCTCCGCCCCCACGTCACCTATGCAGCTGCCTACCTCGATGACATTATTGTCTATAGCAGTGGTTCCCAAACTTTTTGGCTGGGGACCCCCTTTTGGACTTCAGAATATTTTTAGGACCCCCTGACATCGACCCCCCCCCCCCCCACCACCACCACCACCCATTATGCAGTGTGTAGTGTAGTAATAATAACCATAATAATAATAATAATCAGACGGATATTAAAGTTGCTATTTTTTATTCACAGAAGAGCATTATCCACAAAAGAGCATTGCACATCATAATAAAACAGAACATTACACAGAACATCAGAATATTTTTTCAGTGACTTGTGTGTGCTTGCTTTTCAGTACAGAGTTTTTCAAATCTTGGTGATAACTGTGAGATCGCCACCCTTAGTTCGTTTTCAATGTTCAACTTTGCCCTGTATTTGGTCTTCAGACAGAGAACACACTGCGGTCGTTCCTCACCACCCACCAATGTGCTCGTAAAGCCCATTTCGATGTATGCATCATCATACCGCCTTATCTTTTTCGCTGCCGAAGTGCATGGGAACTCGTCCTGTGCAGCAGCCTTGCGTTTTGTAGGAAGCACGTGTAGAAACTTGTCCATGTTGTCATAAAGTCGCCGTCCGATGTTTTGTTCCGAATCTCAAAATAGGGACCTGTTTTATACAGTTTGTATTCACAGGAGGAGGGTTTGCTAATAACAACAACAATATCGAATTAATATTGAATTAATATTCAAGGACGGAGCGCGATTACTGAGTGAAAGGGAGCAATTGAATTCTAATGACCGTGGCAGCTATACACTGAATGAAATTCATATTGGAGGGCGGGGAGCGATTATGGAGTGAAAGGGGGTGATTGGGTTCTATAGACTGATTTAATGACTCTCTGCCGGCTGACGCATTACCAACATTCCGACACCATTCAAAACATTCCAATGCCCGTTTTTTTTTTCTGTGTCATGCAAACAGTCCCGTCTCTCCGCGACCCCCCTGGAGTCCCTCCGCGACCCCCAAAGGGGTCGCGACCCCCACTTTGGGAACCGCTGGTCTATAGTAATGACTGGCTGAGGCACCTCGAATATCTGAGGGCTGTCCTTAGGTCGCTCAGGCGAGCGGGTCTCACAGCCAACCCGAAGAAGTGTGCGATTGGGCGGGTGGAAGTACGGTATCTGGGCTTCCACTTGGGCAATGGGCAGGTGCATCCCCAAATTAATAAGACAGCAGCAATTGCGGCCTGCCCGAGGCCCAAGACCAAAAAGGGGGTGAGACAGTTCCTGGGGCTGGCTGGCTACTATCGTAGGTTTATACCTAATTATTCGGACGTCACCAGCCTGCTGACTGATCTCACTAAAAAGGGGCACCAGATCCGGTCCAGTGGACGGAGCAAGGCTTTCTCTGAGGTAAAGGCTGCACTGTGCGGGGGGCCACTGATACACTCCCCTGACTTTTCTCTCCCTTTTATGTTACAGACGGATGCGTCGGACAGAGGGCTGGGGCCGTGTTGTCCCAGGAGGTGGAGGGGGAGGATTGTGCAGTGCTATATATCAGCAGGAAGCTGTCAGTATGCGAGGGGCGCTACAGCATGATCAAAAAGGAGAGCCTCATGATCAAGTGGGTGGTCCTTGCCCTCCGCTACTACCTGCTGGGACGCCCTTTCACCCTCTGTTCGGACCATGTGCCCCTCCAGTGGCTCCACCGCATGAAGGATGCCAACGCGTGGATCACCCGTTGGTATCTGGCACTTCAACCCTTCAACTTCAAGGTGATCCACAGGCCGGGGGCGCAGGTGGTTGTGGCAGACTTTCTCTCCCGTCAAGGGGGGGGAGTCGGCTGCAGGCCGGATGGCTGCCCGGCCTGAGTCGGGCGGTGGGGGTATGTGGCAGTGGGGGCATGATCAAGCACCGGTCTGTGACAGGAGGGTGGAGTCAGGGAAGGTAAGTGGCAGAATCACTACACCTGATGTCAATTAACCAGTGTTTGTGTGTCTTCCCCAGTGACTGTGCCCTACTTAAGGAGGGAGAGCGAGAGCGAGAGCGGAGGGGGCTCTTCCCCGAACCAGACACCGGTTGTGTGTGTCTGTGTTTGTATGTTCACTGAAACGTGTGACAATAAAAACCTGCTTTACCAACCTGAACTCTGTCCTGCCGTCTTCTGTGCTCAGCCTTTGTGTGAGAACTGCTACAGAATGTTAACCCATTCTTGTCTAATGTAGGATTCTAGTTGCTCAACTGTCTTAGGTCTTTTTTGTCGTATCTTCCGTTTTATGATGCACCAAATGTTTTCTATGGGTGAAAGATCTGGACTGCAGGCTGGCCAGTTCAGTACCTGGACCCTTCTTCTACGCAGCCATGATGCTGTAATTGATGCAGTATGTGGTTTGGCATTGTCATGTTGGAAAATGCAAGGTCTTCCCTGAGAGAGACGTTGTCTGGATGGAAGCATATGTTGCTCTAGAACCTGGATATACCTTTCAGCATTGATGGTGTCTTTCCAGATGTGTAAGCTGCCCATGCCACACACACTAATGCAACCCCATACCATCAGAGATGCAGGCTTCTGAACTGAGCACTGATAACAACTTGGGTCGTCCTTCTCCTCTTTAGTCCAAATGACACAGTGTCCCTGATTTCCATAAAGAACTTCAAATTTTGATTCGTCTGACCACAGAACAGTTTTCCACTTTGCCACAGTCCATTTTAAATGAGCCTTGGCCCAGAGAAGACGTCTGCGCTTCTGGATCATGTTTAGATACGGCTTCTTCTTTGAACTATAGAGTTTTAGCTGGCAACGGCGGATGGCACAGTGAATTGTGTTCAAGATAATGCTCTCTGGAAATATTCCTGAGCCCATTTTGTGATTTCCAATACAGAAGAATGCCTGTATGTGATGCAGTGCCGTCTAAGGGCCCGAAGACCACGGGCACCCAGTATGGTTTTCCGGCCTTGACCCTTACGCACAGAGATTCTTTCAGATTCTCTGAATCTTTTGATGATATTACGCACTGTAGATGATGATATGTTCAAACTCTTTGCAATTTTACACTGTCGAAGTCCTTTCTGATATTGCTCCACCAGACCCGTTGCAACAAGGTAGGCAGACTTGGCAATTGCCTAGGGCCCCAGCCCTCGAAGGGCCCCCGCTGCCGAACGACTGGTTATGTATTCAATAGCAATGACAACTTTTTGAGCGCGGCAGCGCAGTGCCTAATGACACTTGTTGAAATACCCTAGTTCCAAGGGGGGCCCCCTAATGCACAACAGCGCCTCCCTACATGCTTTGGCCGAAAAGTGCAATGACAGTCTGTTGTCAACCCCTCAATGCCCATCTCCGTCCAGTCAAGTGGTTGCAGAGCTCTGCAGCAAAAAAAAAAAAAAATCAAATATGAAGCAAAATTACCCCTCAGGGAGCCAGAAGAGAAAGAAGAAAAGGGAAGAGGAAGACAGAAAAAAACAAGACACTGGTAAGTGAGAATGTACACACTCATTAATACCAAGCGGGTCGACAAGCAAATTTGGTAGCTAGCTTCCGTTACTGGTAGTTATATGTGTGTGTGTGTGTGTGTGTGTGTGTGTGTGTGTGTGTGTGTGTGTATATTTTGTCTATTCTTGTGTTTAATTGGGTTTGATAATTATTTATAATAATGTAAAGAGTTCATTTATTAAGTAAAAATCGTAAGAATGATTACAATATGTGTGATGTTTATTTATTAAGTCATCAGTGGGTAGGTGGCCATAAGGCCTTTCGTCGAGGGGGGGATAATTATGGGCCCCAGATCCCCCTTTGCCTAGGGCCCCCAAATAGCTTGAAACGGGCCTGTGCTCCACTATTTGTCGGTGCAGAATTAGGGGGATTGGTGATCCTCTTCCCATCTTTACTTCTGAGAGCCGCTGCCACTCCAAGATGCTCTTTTTATACCCAGTCATGTTAATGACCTATTGCCAGTTGACCTAACGAGTTGCAATTTGGTCCTCCAGCTGTTCCTTTTTTGTACCTTTAACTTTTCCAGCCTCTTATTGCCCCTGTCCCAACTTTTTTGAGATGTGTTGCTGTCATGAAATTTCAAATGAGCCAATATTTGGCATGAAATTTCAAAATGTCTCACTTTCGACATTTAATATGTTGTCTATGTTCTATTGTGAATACAATATCAGTTTTTGAGATTTGTAAATTATTGCATTCCGTTTTATTTACAATTTGTACTTTGTCCCAACTTTTTTGGAATCGGGGTTATAGATAGATAGATAGATAGATAGATAGATAGATAGATAGATAGAGAAAGGCAGAAAGAAAGAGACGGAAAGACAGAGAGGGAGAAAGAAAGAGAGCACGAGAAAGAAAGAAAGAAAGAAAGAAAGAAAGAAAGAAAGAAAGAAAGAAACAGAGATGCAAAAAGAAAGAGATAGATAGATAGATAGATAGATAGATAGATAGATAGATAGATAGATAGATAGATAGATAGATAGATAGATAGATAGATAGAGAAAGGCAGAAAGCAAGCAAGAGAAAGACAGATAGACAGATAGATAGATAGATAGATAGATAGATAGATAGATAGATAGATAGATAGATAGATAGATAGATAGATAGAGAAAGGCAGAAAGAAAGAGACAGAAAGACAGACAGGGAGAGAGAAAGACAGACAGAGAAAGAAAGATAGACAGAGAGAGAAAGGCAGAAGGAAAGAGAGAGAAAGACAGACAGGCAGAAGGAAAAAAGACAGAAAGAGAGAGAGAACGATAGATAGATAGATAGAGAGGCAGAAAGAAAGAGAAAGGCAGACAGATAGGCAGAAAGAAAGAGGAGGGGGCAAAGAGAGAGAGAGAGAGAGAGAGAGAGAGAGAGCACTGAAATCACTAAACCATGCTGAAAGTCAGACAGTCAGGACCGCACTTGGACACCGCTGCTCTCAACATGCAACTAGAATGCAATGAAGACAGTCTTTCTCTTGTTTGGCTCTGGAGAGTATGTGAGAGAAACCAGACTGCCGAAGAAAACCTTTAGCCTCGGTTACCATAGTGAGAGACATTGATTATATCGTGATCATTTATGGCTTCCTGTTGAATACTATTATTAAGTCTGACTTAAAAGGAATACGGTGGAATTTGAACAGCTGTAATGGATGGTTCAGCTGTGGACAGTTTATGTAAATCTCTTCCAGGTCTGTAAACAACACACACACACACACACAGAAAGATGAAGGCCACATTGGGCCCATATTGGAAGTCTTCACTAATCTTGACCCGTCTCCTTCAGCCTCACAAGTGCTCACTTCAAAAACGTCAGTCACTAATGGATTAAAATGCCCTTACGATGGTGACAGGGATTCCCTGGAGGTGTGTTAAAAACAACGCTGGCATGCAGCCAGCCTCACTCACTCACTCCTTACACACATTACTCTCTCACACTCAGGAAACAGAAAAAGCCTCAGGCCTGCACGGAACATTAACTACGCATCTCCTTAAATCTTTAAGGCAGAGAGACGACAAACTCAAACCAACTGACTAATGACGAGTGTTAATCAGTTCTTCACTCAACTTCCACTACGTTCACACTGCAAGGCTCAATGCTCAATTCCGATTTTTTTGTGAAATCCGATTTTTTTGTGCGGTCGTTCACATTAACAAATATATGCAACTTGTATGTGATCCTCAGTATGAACGAAAAGCGACCTAAAAGTGTTCCGCATGCGCATTGCAGGATACGACGACGTCACACGCAGTGAGCATGGCCAGTGTTTACGGAAGTAACCTAAAGTTTCCTGTGTATGACAGTAGTCAGCATGGAGTACCTGGCGATGATGTAGTTGTTGTTGCGACAGAGCCAGAACATGCACAATAGCCTGATGTTAAGGAGGAGGTTGAGAAGGAAGAGGGCAAGGGTTTTGGCTCAGGCGTTCTGCGGGGTAGTGACTGCAACCTCCGTTCAAAGGAACATCAAAGCCATGTTGTTGTAACTTTTTTTGAGAGACCCGCTGCCTACTTCAGCACAGAATAGTGACGTTTGTGGCTTGTTGATGACGTGTAAGTCGGATGAATGCGACCTGGCGGTTCAGACTGAAGTCGCATATGAAAAGATCGGATAGGAATCGGAATTAGGACCACATATCCAAACGGCCTGGGTCGGATGACTGAAGTCGCATATGAAAAGATCGGATAGGAATCGGAATTAGGACCACATATCCAAACGGCCTGGGTCGGATTTGAAAAAATCGGATCTGTGTCATTCATATTGTCAATAAAAGATCGGATACAGGTCACATATGGGCGAAAAAATCGGATTTGAGTCACTTCAGCCTGCAGTGTGAACATAGTGTTCATTTCCTCGTCAGTCTGTTCCTGATTTTCACCAGATCTCCATCAGTTCCTCATCAGTTTCGAGTTCGTCACTGAAATCCTCACTTGTCCTTCGGTTTCTCATTTGTCCTACACTGAATTGCATCAGCTCTTAATCAGTCAATTAAATTCCATCCATTCTTAATTAATTTATTCATTTCATAGATTGTTAAATTTGATCGGATGTGCTCATGTTCTTCACGTTTGTCACTGCGATACATCAGTTCTTCATCAGTTCCTCATCAGATATTCATTACATTTTATCAATTTGAGCTTGAATACCATCAGTTCTCCTGTTCCTCACCAGTCATGAACCGAATTTCATTGGCTCTTCATGGGTTATTCATTGAATTTCATATCAGTTTGTCATTAAATTTCATTCGTTCATCAACAGACAGAGCCCCGTGAGAGTAAAATGTATTTAAGGTGTATCTTCTTCGACCCCAGGCAGAGCTGCATGGCCCAGTTTGGGTATTGTCAAGCAGCAGAATTTCAATTTCCATTATAAAATGATGTTAGCACTGTCGCCTCATAGCAAGAAGGTTCTGGGTTTGAGCCCAACAGCCAACGAGGGCCTTTCTATGTGGAGTTTGCATGTTCTCCCCGTGTCTGCGTGGGTTTCCTCTGGGTACTCCGGCTTCCTTCACAGTCCAAAGACATGCAGGTTAGGTTAACTGGTGGCTCTAAATTGACCGTAGGTGTGAATGTGAGTGTGAATGGTTGTTTGTCTCTATGTGTCAGCCCTGTGATGACCTGGTGACTTGACTTATCCAGGGTGTACCCCGCCTCTCACCCATAGTCAGCTGGGATAGGCTCCAGCTTGCCTGTGACCCTATGCAGGATAAATGGTTACAGATAATGGATGAGTTATAAAATGTTGTTTCAGCTACGCAATGGTTAGCACAGTTGACTCACAGCAAGCAGGTTCTGGGTTTGAACCCACCTGTTGACCAGGCTCTCTTAGTGCTGCTTGGCCCGAAACAGTGATGTGTCTCAATATTATAAGACTTGCATTGCTTGAGTCATTTGGATCACTTATTAAACTGTCCAAATCGATCACTTATTTCTTTGTGCAAATCATTTCCTACTTTAGTCTTTTTAAATATACACATTTTACCTTCAGAGTACAGCAAGTAGCAATTATACAAATCTCTTTTGAGAATGCAGTTCATAAGCGAAGCACCTTCTCGCAGGTTATTGATGGAGTCTAGGTTCATGTTGACTCTTCAGAGGATTGTAAATGGACTAGCAGGACATGTTCCAAGCCTTGCACTACAACTCAAGTCCTTTCTTGGTCCGCTGTGGGACTTCTTTACAATGTGGCCTCTTTACTAGTAAGATGCAATGAAAGAAAAGATTTGCTTAACAACCTTTGTCTTCTTTGCAAGTAAATTCTGGGACATTCTCTAGTTTCATGTTGAGTTCCAGGCTAATTTGTCCAGAAAAATGCCCTGAAATGTTAAGTTTCACACGTATCTGTGTGGGTTTCCTCCAACAGTCCCTGGTTGTTCGTCTCTGTGTTAAACCTGCGATAGATTGGCGACCTGCCCAAGGTAAACCCCACCTCTCACCTGAAGTCAGCTGGGATCAGCTCCAGCTGACCCATGACCCTTAATAGATAACTGGGATAGATACTGAATGAATGAATGAATGAATGAATGAATGGTTGTTTCCACTTCCTTTTCCTACCAATGCCCAGTTGTGTAGTACCACCTCTCACCACAAGATGTCAGGAATGTATTAATAATATTCAAAGCACCTCAGAGCAGAAGTTCAAGGCTGCTCTGAAATACAAAATGCCCACATGTAAACACGTTAAAGTCCCTTCTGTGCCAGGACCTGGTCTTCTCAGGCAGTCTCCTGTCCCAGTACTAACCAGTCTTTTGAGGCACACTGGGTGGTGCCAATCTCCATTTCTATAGCCCTCAGCCAATAACTTGGGTTACAGTGGAGGGCTGGTCCTCTGGTAACCACAAGAGTTTGACTCCCTACTTGCATCTAAATTGTTGTATACCTTGCAAGATGGCAGCAGCTACCATTTTTATCATGGGCTTTGACCATGTGTAGAACTCACAATCTCCCAGTTGAGAGGTGGACACGCTAACCACTAGGCCAGCTCATGGTCATGTAAACATGTAGGGGAGAGCGGGGTAAGATGAGCCACTTTTTACATTTTTCATCATAACTACATGTTAAAGCCATTTTTGCTTCCAGTCTACACACCATACCAAATTTCAAAGTGTACTGTTACTATCTGAGCAAAAAATAATTGATAAGCTCTTATGGTTAGAGTGATATTACCTCTTGAAAAAAAAAAGTCAAGTGGCTCAACTTACCCCATGCACGGGGTAAGATGAGCCACTGTGTGGGGTAAATTGAGCCAACACAAAACATGTTAGGTTAACAAAGTAAACAACTTTTATTATTAGAAATGCAATCAGTGAATCAAGTCAAGTCAATCAAGTGGGGGATAGGGCCGTTGCATAGAGAAGGGGAGATGAAGAGAGAGGTGATAGAACGAGATGGGATAGGGAGGGATAGATAGATGGATAGAGAGAGAGATATGCGTAGATAGATAGAAAGAGGGATGGTTAGAGAGGGAATGAGAGATGTACTATATTATAGAAATTATTAAAACAGTAGAACAGTGCCAAAAAATCTTATTTCTTTCAGTAGGTTAAAACATGCAGCAATCATTCCATCCATAATAATTTCATCATTATTCAATGTTCCAAGCGTTCAAATTGCAAGGGAACACCATTTGCCTCTCCCTCCGTGCTGTCCCCCCAACAGTAAAGAGGCGGGGCAATTTTTTCACAATATCCTGTCTTGACAGGACAGCCTCATCTTTCTCTTTGAAGACAAAGGTTGGCTTTCTTGCAGAGCCATGGCATGACCGGCTTCTTTTGAGAAATCTTGCCTCTATTTCGAAGACATCCAATTTGATTATCTGGCCAATGAAGAAATGCACTTTCTTCTTCCCTGTGAATTTTGCCACAACGTAATCCCCCACATCTAACAACTGGTCTTCCTCATCTGATGTCATATATATATATATATATATATATATATATATATATATATATATATATATGACCAGTAAATGTGAAAACTTAAGTGTCATCCATATTGGGTAAGCTCAGCCACCAATGGGGTAAGTTGAGCCAGTGGCTCAACTTGCCCCACATCTAATGGCTCATCTTACCCCGTGGCCACCATTTTGTAGAAAAATGCTAATAAAGGGGATTAGGCTAATCAAAATTATTTTTATTAGCATTCATATCATAGCTTAGAAAGCCACTAACTTAACCCTAATGTGTCTAAATATTATTCTACTTTTGTCTTCTCTAAATCATCTTCACTGTGGACAAACATGGAATTGACTTAGAAAGCACAAAAACACATTTTTATAAATATCTCCCTCACCTAGTTTGACATGTGGTGCTCCTCTCCACAAGTGTAAGTAAATGGTCCCGCCCCCCTTTGAATGTGGTCACATGGTTACATTTGTGTACTGTTTCTTAGAAACAGGGGGTGGCTCATCTTACCCCCTGGCTCATCTTACCCCGCTCTCCCCTACAGACTGGAATTTCTTTGAATCTGCTTACTTCATTGGCTAGCATGGGCATTGTCAACAACCAATCAGTGAGCTTTGTCCAACACCAAACAGGAGCATGATGGGAAATGATCTCAGAAGGAATCTTCTCAAAGTCTTGCAAATAGTGACCTGCAGTTTTAGTCACTGTCTGCTGCATTGTCTTTAGATGTGACAGAGTGTCAGACTCTGGTCTTTTAAAAGTCTTTTGTGAGTCTGTTCAGTGTTTCGGTGCCTTTGTGTGTGTATGCATAACAGTTTTATTCCTGGATAAGTGGTGGTACAATTTTGTAATGTTCCTTTCAATACAACCAGCCGATCACTGGCTTCTCAGTGTATGCACATACACATACAAACATAAATATATGTTTACACTCACTGAAAGACGTAGGTAGGTGTGTGTGTGTGTGTGTGTGTATGAAACTTGGGCTTGTTGGATCTGGTAGGTAGTGAAGAGAGAAAGAGAATATGTGCCTTGTGACTATGAATGTATTCTTCCTCTCCACACCTCCATCTGATCTACATACTTTCGCGACTCTGTGAGGATCATGACCCAACATGCCTGACACTGCAGAGGAAGAGAGAGAGATTTTTTTTAATTTTAAAATCATACTTTATTCAGTTTTACAAAACTAGAGTAGGGCAATCAATTATTCCTTTCCATCAAAGATATGGCTAAAATGCAATTCATTTTCAATTACAGTGCAGATTGCTTCTTTGACACTACACATCCTTAAATGTTTCAAGATTTTGCATTAGCTCATAAAACCTGAAATCAACCAAAACTCTGGCTTTAACCAGGACAGGAAACAGAACAATGACATTAGTCCCTGGTTGGTGCTCTACCTTATTCCTCCTAGTAATGTAAATAGCCATCTTGGCTTGAAACAGGACGAAATTCAAAATTTTACATACATTTTGTCTTTTCTTAACATATTTAAAACCAAGGACAAATGTCTCAGTCGAGAATTCTTCACTAAATGCACCAAATACATCTTTCAGCATGCAAAACAAGGGTTCTAATCTTAAACAAAATGTAAAAGCATGAAAAACAGTTTCCCTTTGGCAGCAGAAAGAACATTCCTGACTTACATTTCTGTTTATCACTGAAACAAAAGCATTGACAGCGACTGCTCCATGAAGAATTCTCCACTGTAAATCACACACTCTCTTAGCCAATGGTGGTTTATAAAGTGCTCTCCATTCCGGCCTCACCCCACTATTCAGTTTGAGAGCAGCCCTCCATGGTGTGTCAGCCTCTGCTCTCCAAACTTTTTTTTATTAAAAGCTTTGACACAAGCATGATACAGCTGTTTCCCCGTAGCCATATTTAGCAGCATAGTGTTTGGGTTCCTAGATAGAAGTGGACCTGTACACCCGTCCAAATTGGGCCAGACTACCAGCCCAGGAAAAAGGTCCTGCTCGTTAGGACGACACACCCCTGCACAATAGTCCACAAGCAGTTCAATCTCATCTGTGGTGCAGGCAGCACGCCATTTTTCCAGGAGCTGCGATACCACCCGAAGCGACCTCAGCCCCAAGGAATCAGCAAGCCCCCTCTTATTCCCAAAATATGGCCCCGTCAAGTCCACTACATCTTTCAAAGTGACTATCTTGGTGCCACACAGCATCTTCTGTAGCGACGGGAAATTGGCCGAGGAGACATCCAGATGAGCACCTCCAACCACAGGCTCTTGCAAGAGCCAATGCAAGGATGTTGTAGGGCCAAACCTTCTGATATTAAACAGGGCCCAGATTTTCAAACAACTGCGATAAAATGGTGGCAACTTTGAAAACAACATTTCATCTGATTTCATCAAAAACAAGGATTTGTCTAACCCCAAACTCCCACCCATTTTCAATATTGCACAGCTCAAACCCCTCCATGCAACATCTGTAGGCCCTGTCAGGAGCCTTTTTACAAACTGCAGTCTAAAAGCTGCAGTCCTACTATGTAAGTGTATGAGGCCCTGCCCCCCCTCATCTTTTGGCAAAAAACAAAACAGACTGAAGTACCCAATGCAGCCCATCCCAAAAGAAATTTCCAATAACAGACTGAATCTTTTGTAGCAGGTCAGGTGGAGGGTCTACACAGGCTAGTCTATGCCAGAAGGACAAAACTACCAGATTGTTAATAATGAGTACATGCCCTCTATAAGACATTTTTGACAAAAGCCACTTCCACTTTTCAAGCCTTCCCTTAACACTTTCAACCGCCCCCTCCCAATTTCTCCCCATAACTTCATCATTCCCCAGAAAAACGCCCAAATACTTGAACCCATCTTTCCTCCAGCTTAAATTATCTGGGAGACTTGGCACCCCCTCCACCCATTGACCCAGCAATAGAGCCTCACTTATTGACCAATTAACCTTGGCTGATGAGAGTAACCCAAACTCCTTAAGGATGTCCACCACCATCTCTATATCCCTTCCCCCACTCATCAGTAAAACTATCATCAGCATAGGCTGACACATGAAGAGGTACCACACACCCAGGCACAGACACACCCCTTAAAGTTATTCTTAATCTCTGCAAAAGAGGCTCTATTGCTAAAGAGTATAACATACCAGACAGGGGGCAGCCTTGCCTCACACCTCTGCCAACCTTAAAGGGAGCACTTAAACCACCATTGACTTTGAGAATACTCTCCACATCACTGTACAGAACCCTGACCTTCTGAACGAAGCCTTCACTGAATCCAAAGGCATATAAGGTGCCCCACAGATAATTATGCTCCACCCTGTCAAAAGCTTTCTCTTGGTCTAATGATACCAACCCCACATCAAGCCCCAACATTTTTGCCATGTCTATAACATCATGGACTAAAGAGACATTATCAGAAATGGATCTACTGGGAATACAGTATATTTGGTCCGGATGGATGACCTGGTCCATCACCCTACACAGTCTGTTGGCCAGTGCTTTGGATAATAATTTATAGTCACTACACAGAAGTGACATGGGTCTCCAGCACTTTATATCAGTGAGATCACCCATTTTAGGTAGAAGCGTGAGGACTGCCCTACGACAGCTCACTGGCAGGAGTCCTCCAGCAAGACTGTTGTTGAGCACTGCAAGCAAATCCTCCCCCACCACAGACCAAAAAGACTTATAAAAGTCTATAGGGATTTCATCCAGGCCAGGGGCCTTGCCACACTCCATACCCTGAAGGGCCCTCTCCAATTCCTCCAACATCAGAGCTGAATCAAGTTCGGCCAAGGACTCCGCTGAAACCTGAGGCAATCCCTCCATGAACACACTGTCAGCCTGTTCACCACTTAGTTCGCTCCTGTATAGATCTTCATAAAACTGTGCAGCTCTACTTTGAATATCATGCACACTGGTCAAAAGGGTTCCAGACTCATATTTCAAAAAATGAATACATTTTCTCTGGCCATTTTTCTTCTCCAAGCTAAAGAAAATTTTTGAAGGTACATCCATCTGATCTACACACTGAAAACGTGAACGGACCAACGCCCCTTGTGCATCAAGACCTAACAGCTCAGCTAAGGCACCCTTCTTGGTTGCCAAATTGTCAATGTCATCATGATCCCCAGTAGAGTAAGCCAAATTTTGAATTTCTACTAACTCTGCTTCTAGAATTTCAATTGACCGAGTTCTGTCACTTGTGATGTTTCGAGTATACTGTTTACACAATTGTTGGATTTGCACTTTGCCAAAGTCCCACCACTGTTGTAAAAGATGCCTTGCATTCACAAAACTCATCCCAAAAGGCTTTGAAAACATCCCTAAAATCCTTATCATGGGTTAAAGTAGTGTTAAAATGCCAGTAAGCACTCTTTGGCTTCACTGAGTTCAAGAAAACACTGCACACAACCAAACTATGATCTGAAAAACTTACAGGAGTAATATCACAATTCTTAAACATATTAAGATGATGTTTAAAAGAGTAAAACCTGTCAAGCCTTGCTAAGGAAATCATATTACCATGGACATGAGTCCAAGTATATTGTCTTTGCCCCTTGTGAAAATTTCTCCATACATCACTTAGGTCATGTGTCTGCGTACACTGGCTAAGTCTTCTGCGTGAAAGCATATGTGGCTCAATATGATTTCTGTCAATGTCCTGCTCTGTGCAATTAAAATCCCCCCAATAAACAGATATTCATCACCATTGCATCCAGAAATAACAGTAGACAATGTTTCTAAAAAAGCCACTCTTTCTGCTGCAGTGGTTGGGGCATACACACAAACAAAAACATGATTTTCAAAACAAGCTCTAACCTTTAGTAATCTTCCCTCTATAACTTCCACCACTTCATAAGAAATGGGAGTAAAACTCTTTGCAAACAGACATGCAACTCCACCACTAACGTTGGAATTGTGGCTCAAAAGAGAAAGACCCTCCCACTCCAGTGCCCAATCAGCTGCATTCTTTGCATCACTGTGCGTCTCTTACAAGAGAAGGATGTCTAAATGCTTAATGCGTGACAAAAGATGAAGCTGTGCCCTTTTCAAGGGATCCCTCGCCCCATTGATATTTACAGTAGGGAGGCTACACGAAAATCACCCATGATCAAAAACAAAATAAAAATAAAAATAAACTGTATAATTCCAATCATTTTGCTGCTTGTTTGGGTGCTGCCTTCTTTGATTTACTGTTTTTACCCATAAGTGTATTTAGCTTCGTAAGGAACTTAGTTAAACGGTAAACTTCAGGGTTAGAAAAAAGCCCGTCTGAAATGAACTGTTTTGTTCTAGCCATGAACTGTTCAAGATCAGGGAAAAAATCGTCAATATGAACATTTCTGACATTCTTTGTTTCACTCAGAAAATTTTTAATATCTTCTACGGTGTAATCTTGAGTAGTGTAGCCACACTTGCACAAACTACAATCCACACTACAGTCAGACTCTAAATCACTTTCTATCGTAGGTTTACTTTGGCCTCGTGCAGGCTTCTTTTTTGATTTAGCAAACTCATCAATTTGTAATCGCTTACGTGTTTTGGGGGCACTTTAAAAACATTAGGTTCATCCTCTGCTTCCATTTGAGAACTTTCATCCTCTGCATCAATCTCATCCGTCAGACAATCATCTTCTACTGCTCCACTAGTTTGGGGAATATCTATGCTTTCAGGCTCAGCTTGGGATGCAACTTCTCCTGCTGGATCATCAGGGGTACTATGCGGGGGACTTACCTCGACCGAGGAACTTTCCCCCTCTCTATCTGTCAGAGTATGGGGTGCCATGTGTCACCGGCCCCATTTCGTGGACGAAATGCATTTCGTCCATCACAAAATGCATTTCGTCCATCACAGAATGCATTTCGTCATCACAGAATGCATTTCGTCATCACAAAATGCATTTCGTCGGACGAAATGCATTTCGTCCATCACGAAATGTATTTCGTCCATCACGAAATGCATTTCGTCCATCACGAAATGCATTTCGTCCCACGAAATGCATTTCGCCCATCACAGAATGCATTTCGTCATCACAAAATGCATTTCGTCGGATGTAGAAAATTAATCTACGGTAGACATGACCGTCCTCTCCTCGAACATCTTCAACAGAATACTCACCTGTTAAGCCACTGACGAAATGGGACGAAATGCATTTCGTCATCACAAAATGCATTTCGTCCAACGAAATGCATTCTGTGATTGACGAAATTCATTTCGTGATCTACCATACTGCATTCTGTGGACAAAATGCATTTCGTGATGGATGAAATGCATTTTGTCCATCACAGAATGCATTTCATCATCACAAAATGCATTTCGTCGGACGAAATGCATTTTGTGATGATGAAATGCATTCTGTGATGGACGAAATGCATTTCGTCCAACGAAATGCATTTTGTGATGACGAAATGCATTCGTGATGGACGAAATGCATTTCGTGAGATGAAATGCACTTCGTGATGGACGAAATGCATTTCGTGGGACGAAATGCATTTTGTGATGACGAAATGCATTCTGTGATGGACGAAATGCATTTCGTCCACGAAATGGGCCCGGTGACACATGGCACCCCATATCGGAGCACTATTAGCTTCTGCACCCTCCCCATTATTGGGAACGTTATCACTGGGGGTTTGCTCGCTATTAGACTCCCCCTCAGCGGGAGTACTACCCATTCTGTCTGGGCAAGCCCGCACTAAATGGCCAGTCTGGCCACAGCCAAAACACTTCATCAGACAGGAGGACACATAAACCGAATAATGAAACCCCTCTACCGGCCCATTCAGAGTAAAATCTAAGTCTTTGTTATCTTTTATGATCATATACGCAAATCGTCTGAATGACACAACATGATTCAGGAGTGGATTGCTGCTGGAAATCGCTGTCTTCCTTATGGGTGATACCAGTTTACCATGACAGGATAAAGCTTCAATAATGATTTCATCCTTAATAAAGGGCGGAATATTAGATATAATTACTTTTTTGGAGGGTGCTGATAAAGGGAGCACTGAGGTGAAAACACCATCAATTACTACTCCCCTTTCAACCATTTCATTTGCCAGTTCCACCGTCTCAAGAAACAAAATGACTGCCTTGTCATATGGGCTGCAGAGAGAATTTTGTTGTGACCGACCATCTCACCAACAGCCAAACTACATTCTTCAACGCTGGCTTTTGCTGCTATTTTAATGGCATGCCGCTGCGTTAAAGACCCAAACATTCCTGTGCCTGAGGCCGCCATGCTCCCAGATCGGGGCAGATGCCTCAGCAAAGAAATAAAACAAAAAAACGAACTACTCCAAACAACCCACCCAAACTAAACCTTAAACAACAAAAAAAACAAAACAAGCCATACAAAAAAAACAGAAAAAAAATCAGCAAAAAGACGAGAAAAAGTAGAAAAAGTAGTGAAAACAATGGCACAGTGGCCACTCAGCACCACTCACACACTCGGACTCCACCCACTTGCTCCTCATGCGCACGAGAGAGAGAGAGAGAGAGAGAGAGAGAGAGAGAGACCCATCTACATCTCCTTGATAACAGAAGTAACCCAGTCCACTTAAGGCTAGACGGCCTTTCGATTTCATAAAATCTGTGAAATTTAGTTCCCTCTGAAATTTGGTCTTTGTGATATATGTTTATTTTTGTAATCTCTTAAAAAAAACAGGCCATTCTGTGGCTGAAAAGTTATTTAATTTGAGGGGATTGAGCAAATAATGTGCATGAACTCGCTCGCTTTGCGCAGTCAAGCAGACAGAGGAAGTCCATGTGCGCATGCACACGTGTACCTGAGCCGTCATCATCTTCTTCATCTTTCGGGTTTTATGGCAGCTGGTGTAATACACTCAAAAGATGTGACCATTTTTGTGTTTATTTTGGGAATTATTGTTTGTTTATTATTTTTTAGCACATCCTTTTGCTAGCTAAATGGGAGAAAAACATTTCAGCAATAAAATTAATGCCCAAAGTAATAAATATTGCTTTTCTGGAGAGGAGAATCCTTAGATTAGTAGGAAAGAGGAGACCGGAACCAATGTGTACAAATGCGCTGTGGCTGGGTTTTCTAAGGTGGGAGGTTCCGCCCTTTCCCCAGAGGAAAACTGGGAAGCGAAACATGTGGTTCCTGTCTTAGGCCCACTTTACACGGGGACGGCCTGAAAGAAAAACGCAAAAGTCCGTTTTCGTTCTCACTTTTTTCCGCGTCTACACGACCGTTTTCAAGGAGGAAATCTGCGTCTATAAGGTGACGCATAAATGCTCTTACTATGACGTAAACGCGTACCCGACGTGAGCAGATCCGAGCAGAGTTTCGTGTATTGGGTAGTTTAGACGGATATGCAATGGGGGCTGTTTTTAACTTATCCACTCTGGAAGGCGTTTTCAAATTTTTCCGTTTTTCAGCCTTGGAAACGCCGTCCCCGTGTAGACGAAAGGCACTTCCGATAAATTATTTAGTCGTTTTTACCCAACATCGTCCTCGTGTAAACGGGCCCTTAATTCCTCCTGACATTTCATGTGTATTTTACAGCAATTGTTTAACTGCGAGTCACATACAATGTTCACACTTTTAAGGGGTGAAAAACACATTATTATTGCCACTGTGTACATTTAAAATAGCAAAATTTTCAGTGCTATGGCCCTGAACACTTACCATAAAGTACATATTCTGGACCAATTTTGTGGGTTTTTTTTATATGAAAGTATGTCCCTTTACACACTCATCCAGAAGGGTAATTTTGCACAAGGCCATCTGTCTACAGCAGAAAAAAATAAAATAACAAAACACGTCTGGAAAAATCCCAAGGGAGTCTGGAGCCAGATTTGTGACGTTACCTGCGGAAGCGCCAGCAGGCTGCGCGAGCTTGCACGGTTTCAGTGTAGACCAAGCGCTCCCATTTCTCTCTCATTGTCCGGTCTTTTGGAAAATGATGAGTACTAATCCCATCAAGATTGGTGTTGCTACACCCTCTTACGATACATCTGTTAACCATTTTAATAATTACACGGTAATGTTGAAGAAATTTGCAGAAAACCACCAGGTTGTTTTCTCATAAACAAACCAGCGCTGACGTAGGATTCAGAAGGAGGCGTCCCGCACGTGATGTCACGAAAATCAATGTTTCCCGGAAAATCCAAATGCCAAGTTTTTTCAGAGGCGGACCAATTCGCCTCAAATGGCTTGATTTCAACTGAATTTTTCTGGCATTGTGCAAGGTAAAAAAATTGCAGAGAATGCAGAATGTTACAGATATTTGACCAAAGTTTAATATAAAATAGGAGAATTACATTGATCTTGCTCCTGAATTTACCCGTGAAATGCACTTTAAGTTATTTCTGTTCTGTTTAATCTTAAAGATGTTTCCGTTTTGAGAGTTTGACCCAGACTAATATTTGAAGTTGATTGACATTCCCTATGTGACATATTGAGTGTTTTGAGACATAAAAATAGGGTTGCCAACTTCCTCAACCCCAAATCAGGGACACTTTCCTCCAGGTGTGTGCACATGCGCGCACCCCCAGCAGCTGACCAACAGTAATGGAAATCGCAAAGTTTCATTAACCATACTACAAATCTACTCATTTCACAGTGTAAAAGGACAAACTACTACTGTACTTGCTTGGATGTATGGTTCACAGTAATAGTCAAGACAATTATTCCAAGTTTTCTTACATTTTATGTTCTTTTCTTGAAATAGCACTAGACTATAACCATATGCCACAGACACTGAAAAGCCTAAACCAACCATTGTCAAACTAACTTATCCCAGTCACAGCAGGATGAAGGGAGAGCCATCGTGTGCACACATGATGCAATATCTCACGCCACTCTATATCCACAAAAGCGAAAAAGGAACATAATTCCTCTCTCCAAGAAGCCGACACAGAGAAGTAGCTGAATATTTTCACAACAAGGGTCTCAATATCCACTGACAGCCGATCGCTAGCATGTTTGCATGTATTATGTGCAATGCGGGCCAGGCAATTAGCTTTTAAAATGCCATCGTTTGCGCTGCTGAGTAATTTGTAAACAGAGTGATGTTTTCCATAATTGACGTTCGCATTATCGGCTGCATATGCAGTGATGTTTCTAATATCCAGCTCATAATTTTCCAGGCAGGTCATTAGAGCTTGGTGTATGCCATTTGCCGTTTCATCGCTGTCTTCATAAAAGTCAAGCAACTTCGATTGTACGCCATCGGACACAGAGAAATACAGTGCCTTGAAAAAGTATTCATACCCCTTGAACTTTTTCACATTTTTCCACCTTACAACCACGAACTTAAAAGTTTTTTATTGAGATTTTATGTGATAAACCAACACAGAGTAGCACATAATTGTGAAGTGAAATGAAAATGATAAATGGTCTTCAAAATTTTAAATAAACAAAAAATCTGAAAAATGTGGTGTGCATTAGTATTCAGCCCCCTGTACTCTGATACCTCTAAATACAATCCAGTGCAATCAATTGCCTTCAGAAGTCATCTCATTAGTTAACAGAGTCCTACTGTGTGTAATTTACTCTCAGCATAAATACACTTGTTCTGTGAAGGCCTCAGTGGTTTGTTAGAGAACACTGAAGAACAAACAGCATCATGAAGACCAAAGAACTCAGCAGACAGGTCAGGGATAAAGTTCTGGAGAAGTTTAAGGCAGGGTTAGGTTATAAAAAAATATCCCAAGCTCTGAACATCTCAAGAAGCGCTGTTCAATCCATCATTCCAAAATGGAAAAAGTATGGCACAACTGCAAACCTTCCAAGACATGGCCGTCCACCTAAACTGACAGAGCGAACAAGGAGAGCACTGGTCAGAGAAGCAGCCAAGAGGCCCATGATCACTCTGGAGGAGCTGCAGAAATCCACAGCTCAGGTGGGAGAATCTGTGCACAGGACAACTATAAGTCATACGGTTCACTCCACAAATCTGGCCTTTTTGGAAGAGTGGCAAGAAGAAAATCATTGTTGAAAGACAGGCATAAGAAGCCATGTAGGGGACACAGCAAACATGTGGAAGAAGGTGCTTTGGTCAGATGAGACCAAAGTTGAACTTTTTGGCCTAAATGCAAAGCGCTATGTGTGGCAGAAAACTAACACTGCTCATCACCCTGCACACACCATCCCCACTGTGAAACATGGTGGTGGCAGCATCATGCTATGGTGATGATTTTCTTTAGCAGGGACAGGGAAGCTGGTCAGAGTTGATGGGAAGATGGATGGAGCTAAATACAGGGCAATCCTGGAAAAAAAACCTGTTGGAGGCTGCAAAAGACTTGAGACTGGGAAGGAGATTCACCTTCCAGCAAGACAATGACCCTAAACATACAGCCAGAGCTACAATGGAATGGTTTAGATCAAAGAATATTCATGTGTTAGAATGGCCCAGTCAAAGTCCAGACCTAAATCCCATTGAGCATCTGTGGCAAGACTTGAAAATTGCTGTTCACAGATGCTCTCCATCCAATCTGGCTGAGCTTGAGCTATTTTGCAAAGAAGAATGGGCAAAAAATTTTAGTGTCTAGATGTGCAAAGCTGGTAGAGACATACCACAAAAGACTTGCAGCTGGAATTGCAGCAAAAGGTGGCTCTACAAAGGATTGACGCAGGGGGGCTGAATACTAATGCACACCACATTTTTCAGATTTTTATTTGTTTAAAATTTTGAAGACCATTTATCATTTTCGTTTCACTTCACAATTATGTGCTACTCTGTGTTGGTCTATCACATAAAATCTCAATAAAAAACTTTTAAGTTCGTGGTTGTAAGGTGGAAAAATGTAAATAAGTTCAAGGGGTATGAATACTTTTTCAAGGCACTGTACCTCATGCATACTGGAAACATTTTTCTATTTCCCTTATTCGAGGCATCGGTGGCAAGTGAAAAATAGACAGGCTCACCTTCGGCTGGAGAAAAGTTAGACGGAACTTTCCCCACTGAGCTTGGTCCTAAAACATTCATGGTGATCATCTCAGCTTTGGTTCTGCCCAAGTGCATCTTCTTAGCAACACATGCATCTTGAAATAAAGTCCCATTTAACTTAACACTGCAGTCAGCGCTGTTATAGCTAAGACCGTGGTTGATGGTATGGTATACATAAGCTACCTCACTTGCGGCAATTTTGTCAATTTCTGCCATAGATGCGGCGAAGAATGTACCAATGTTGCTTGCTCCTTTCGCTAGCACAGCCTTTTTGTGAATGTCTGAGGCTTCATGGCGAGTTAAATCATTCTCGCCACCATGGCTAATGGATAGTTCTCGGCAGCATACTGTATGAAACGCTTTCTTTGCATCGTCGGCGACTGCTTTAACCCATGGCCTCTTGGCTTCCCACTCTTTTTTATAGCTACAAAGTCTTTTTTTCTTCGCAGGTTCACTGCTCATTTTGACGCACGATACCGCTCACCAGTGGCCAGTCCACACACACACACTGGTCCGTCACTACTAACAACCGTGAGTTTGCATGAGTTTTGGCGCGACGAGGCTGTGATTGGAATACGGGACTGGAGCTGTCCCTGAAGGGACAAATCAAAATTGCCCATAAATCGCGATGTCCCGGATAATACGGGACGGTTGGCAACCCTACAAAAAAACAGCCTTAGACTACTTAAAGTAGCTTACAACACACATGTATGTTCATTTATGCTTCTCAGTGTATTTTCTGTATGTGTGTTTATTTGCTACTCAGATAACAACAGTATATGAGGAGTGTAGCTTCTAGCTGAGTTAATTGCACTATGTGGTAGTAGCTATGTGACCAGCACAGACGCTAAGAAGGTACACTTGAACAAATACTGTCACTTGTAACCTAGCAATGGTTATTGAGTGTAGTGAACATGATGAGTTAATGGAAAAAAAAGCATACCGATGTACCTTATTGCAACAATATAAGGACACTAAACCAAACCATTGACATTGGAACAAAGATACATTCATGCATCAGGGAAGATTTTGAATGTTTATTTCATGTTTTCTGACATTCTGTAATAAATGAGAGGAAAATTGGGAAGAGAAACATGTGGTTCCTGTCTTCATTCTTCCTGACAATTCATGTGTATTTTACAGGGAATTGGAGACTCTGAACCAACAACCTTTTTGTTATTGTTGTTCTAACACTGGGACATGTAACACTGGCATCCACAGTGTTGCACTACTGCCATCTACAGGTTTACCTTTGACTGTACACTGACAGTTCCATCATTCTGTCGCTAAACGAACAGCTGATCACACCGAGGTGCTCGCTGACCGCCGATATTTATTAGTTTGGTCCTGTGTTTCCTTTCCTTCATATATAACAATATCTTTTCTTCTCACTTTCCATTACTGTCGTCGGTCTTTCATGTTTCATTCACACACTCACGTCTTCCATTGTTCTCTCCTGTTTCAAATTTGTATCCCACAATGCCTTGTGTGAACGGGAAAAGCCCACCACGTCATGCATGACGTAGTATCTTGAATTGGGTCATGGTGAAGCAGGAAAAAATAGCGGAGAATTTAGGGCTACGAGGCTCTAAATTAATTAATTGGGTTTTTTTAGGGGAAAAAAGTAACAAAACTGGAAGTCTGTGATTTGAATTCAGTAGCTTTCAGTCTCTCATTTCATTTCATTATCTCTAGCCGCTTTATCCTGTTCTATAGGGTCGCAGGCAAGCTGGAGCCTATCCCAGCTGACTACGGGCGAAAGGCGGGGTACACCCTGGACAAGTCGCCAGGTCATCACAGGGCTGACATATAGACACAGACAACCATTCACACCTACGGTCAATTTAGAGTCACCAGTTAACCTAACCTGCATGTCTTTGGACTGTGGAGGAAACCGGAGCACCCGGAGGAAACCCATGTGGACATGGGGAGAACATGCAAACTCTGCACAGAAAGGCCCTCGCCGGCCACGGGGCTCGAACCCGGACCTTCTTGCTGTGAGGCGACAGCACTAACCACTACACCACCATGCCGCCCAGCTTTCAGTCCACTAAAAATAAATAAATAAATAAATAAATAAATAAATGTCAGGGAAAATTCTTTTTTTTTTGGCCTAAATTTGAGAAATCTGAAAGGCAGTCTACCTTTAATGGATGCAATTTTTGAGCTTAGGTAAGCAAGGTACAGCAATAGCTTGTGGTGGAATTTGGATTTATTGCTTTAATAACATGTTTCAATCAAATTAAGGTATTTCTCTTAGGACATTATTTCAATACATATGTAGGATGCTGACAAGGAGCTCTTGAAAGTCCTACTATCTTTAACATCTATTTGGACTTTGTGATGCGTTGCACCAAACATGAAATATCTCGAGTCTTTCCTAATACTGGAGCACGAATAGAATTAGCTATACCAAACGAAGTATCACCTCGTTGCCTCCGTACTAGTATCTCGCATGGCATAATCAGAGTTTCTGAGTTGATGTATGCAGATGACATTGTGGTGTTTTCTGAAGACCTGGATGAGCTGAGAAGAATATTGGAAATATATGATAATACTTTCAGTAGATTTGGGTTGAAAATGTCCTACAAGAAAACAGAAACTATGGCTTTTAATGTAGATGAGAGCATTAAAGAAAAGGAAAGCCTACTAGCCATTAATGGAACGTCTATAAAGAATGTGAGAAAATTCAGATATCTGGTGTACCTGATCTCCAACCTCAACAATAAGTCACCGGATTTTCTGCATATCAGAATAGCGTCATCCTACAAAAAATGGAACAAGTTAAAGAACGTCCTCACAGATCGCGAGCTATACCTCAGTACCCGTATAAGAATCCTAACAGCGTGTGTCCGATCCTGCTTATTATACAGTGTCCAAGCATGGGAACTGACCACTGTGGAACTTAACAAAATCAACGTGGTCTGGAACAACTTCTTGAGAAAAATGATTTCTGGAGGATTTGCATAGAGGAATGCACCACCATCAAGACAACGGAGAAATGGAGCTGATCCAGAAATTCCAGTGGGTGGAGAACCTGATTGGGCATACAAGATATCCAATACTAGACTATATGAGATTTGCCAAACACAACCAATATCAGATTTTTGTTGCATGCAACATTTAAAGTATATTGCACATCTGCCGCATGAATAATAATTCCATCCAAAAGCAATTGTGATTTGACAAGAGATGGCAGTGGCATAAGCTTGAGGAGACCCTGTGCATGGACAGGTCACAAGTACTATGTAGCATGATGCACAAAGAGGACTTCACGTGCCTGTTGGGTAACATTTTTCCAGCACCCAAGCGGGCGCACCCCAAGGCCAATCATGTGCTGCAAGGGAAAAACTGATGATGATGACAACAATAGCTTGTGGTGGAATTTGGATTTATTGCTTTAATAACATGTTTAAGTCAAATTAAGGTATTTCTCTGATTATTTTTTTTTGAATGATCAGAAAGCTAATGCTGCCATGAATCATTGTACATGGTCTACAGGTTGTTTCCTTTGTTACACTCGTAATTTAAAAAGTAATAAAAATACAACACTGACCCTGTGGTACAGTAAAACTAGCATATTGACAGAATGCTGTAAAGAACTAAATATATTCCACACATTCCACAAAATGTGTCTGATCATATATAATGTATATGTATCCATATATATTAACACATTTAGCACCATTCGATTGGGTTTTTATAAACATGAAGAACATCAGCTGGCATGTACAGCACAACAGCAAGCAAGTTAATCACAATATCTTTTCATAGTTTGAGAAACTTTATGTTTATGTATGTATACAATAGAAGCACAGAGCCATTATACTATAAAGACACCAGGAATGAAACACAATAAATAATTGGGACCGTCAAAATGGAAAGTTTCACCCTTAATGAAACAGCCAATGTGTCATAGTCATAAAAACCAATCATAGCAACCACAGCTTAATAATGTTTGAGATAAAGCACTCTTATAGATAAAGCTGTACTTATCTACAGAATTAGCAGACATGATGAATATGATAAACAGGCACTTTATACAGAGGAAGCTGTACTCAAATGTTTACATGGACATGAACTCAATGTTAAAACCAGAAGACGAGCCAAAAGTGAAATTTCAGATTGTTAGAAAATAAAATGTTGTAAACATTGTAAACAAAATGTCGGTTTGTACATTTTGCCAGTCAGAATGTACGGGAAATCGGACAGACTTGGGATGGGGGAGACTTGGGACAGTCTGTATTCGCAAAAATTAATTTTTTCAACCAATCAGGGTTTAGATGACATCAGAAGTTCGATGTTGTCCCTTAGAGTAACTGACTTCCTTTGGAGCCACGAAGCTGGACACTGCAATAAGGTTTGTGCAGTTTGATATTATTATCAACCAAAACCTGTATTTTTGACTTCGCCTCCACATCCATTCTGTGGTGTAATGTACGCTAGTGAATTGGGGATTTGTTAGGAATTAAAGTATGTAGCGTCGAGTTACCATATACAGTGTCTTGCAAAAGTATTCATCCCCCTTGGTGTTTGCCCTGTTTTGTCGCATTATATTAAAATGGATTTTTGGAGGGTTAGCACCATTTCATTTACACAACATGCCTACCACTTTAAAAGTGCAAACTCCTTTTTTTTTATTGTGACACAAACAATAAGATGAAACAGAAATCTGAATCATGCATAGGTATTCACCCCCTTTCATAGGAAACCCCTAAATAAGAGATGGTCCAACTGATTAACTTCATAAGTCACACAATTAGTTGATTAAGATCCACCTGTGTACAATCAAAGTATCACCTGAGAACACCATTCCTACAGTGAAGCATGGTGGTGGCAGCATCATGTTGTGGGGATGGTTTTCATCTGCAGGGACAGGAAAGCTGGTCAAGAATGAAGGAAAGATGGATGGCACTAAATACAGGGCAATTCTGGAGGAAAACCTGTTTGAGTCAGCTAGAGGTTTGAGACTGGGATGAAGGTTCACGTTCCAGCAGGACAATGACCCTAAACATACTGCTAAAGCTGCACTGGAGTGGTTTAAAGGGAAACATTTAAATGTGTTGGAATGGCCTCGTCAAAGCCCAGACCTCAATCCAATCGAGAATCTGTGGCATAACTTGAAGATTGCTGTACACCAACACAACCCATCTAACTTGAAGGAGTTGGAGCAGTT
Organism: Neoarius graeffei; assembly: GCF_027579695.1. Classification (NCBI taxonomy): domain Eukaryota; kingdom Metazoa; phylum Chordata; class Actinopteri; order Siluriformes; family Ariidae; genus Neoarius; species Neoarius graeffei. The sequence goes on from NC_083570.1 coordinate 104,160,751, forward strand.
TTGCCTTGAGGAATGGGCAAAAATCTCAGTGGCTAGATGTGCTAAGCTAATAGAGACATACCCCAAGAGACTTGCAGCTGTAATTGCAGCAAAAGGTGGCTCTACAAAGTATTGACTTTGGGGGGTGAATACCTATGCACACTCCAGATTTCTGTTTTTGCCTTCTAACAAGATGTCGCATCAGGATCTGAGAGTGGACGGTTAAATCTTTAAATACAAAGTGTTAGGTTTTTTGTTCCCCGTGCTGATGAATTCTCCAATCTGATTGGTCAGAAGGATTCATTTTCACTAACAGCAGCTCCAGCAGTAGTGCAGCTGCAAATCCATTTGTATGAATGTACTCATTCTAATACATTTAACAATTATTCACTGAAGGTGAAGTGAATATCGGTGAATAATAACTGAGACAAAGTTGAGGTTATTATTCACTGATATTCACTGAGCCTGAGGCAGATAATTGTTTTAGTATAAATACACAGGTGATTTATTTTAAAAATCGTATTAAAAAATTATTTATTTCAAACTTCAAAAGCGGCATGTAAATGTAAATGTGCAGTGCAGACTTGTGTCACTTATCTACGCTGAGTCACATAAAATACTTTGTTTTGAAATTGAAAATAATAAATCCCAATTCCACCTTACCTTTGAATAGTTTTAGACCAAACTTCATCGCATCTTTAGTGCTTTTAGGAACAGCATTTTCTTTCATCATTTGCAATTCTTCCTCACTTACAGTGACGAAGCAACTGGCCGCCATTTTGCCGAGTTGTTCGAGGTGATTATCGAGAAATAATCTGAATTTCTTGACCAATCAGCATGTGTGATTTTCGATAATCACCCGTGTATTTGTACTAATATACAGTGGGGCAAAAAAGTATTTAGTCAGTCACCAATTGTGCAAGTTCTCCCACTTAAAAAGATGAGAGAGGCCTGTAATTTTCATCATAGGTACACTTCAACTATGAGAGACAGAAGGGGGGAAAGAATCCAGGAAATCACATTGTCTGATTTTTAAAGAATTTATTTGCAAATTATGGTGGAAAATAAGTATTTGGTCAATAACAAAAGTTCATCTCAATACTTTGTTATATATCCTTTGTTGGCAATGACAGAGGTCAAACGTTTTCTGTAAGTCTTCACAAGGTTTTCACACACTGTTGCTGGTATTTTGGCCATTCCTCCATGCAGATCTCCTCTAGAGCAGTGATGTTTTGGGGCTGTCGCTGGGCAACACGGACTTTCAACTCCCTCCAAAGATTTTCTATGGGGTTGAGATCTGGAGACTGGCTAGGCCACTCCAGGACCTTGAAATGCTTCTTACGAAGCCACTCCTTTGTTGCCCGGGCGGTGTGTTTGGGATCATTGTCATGCTGAAAGACCCAGCCACGTTTCATCTTCAATGCCCTTGCTGATGGAAGGAGGTTTTCACTCAAAATCTCACGATACATGGCCCCATTCATTCTTTCCTTTACACGGATCAGTCGTCCTGGTCCCTTTACAGAAAAACAGCCCCAAAGCATGATGTTTCCACCCCCATGCTTCACGGTAGGTATGGTGTTCTTTGGATGCAACTCAGCATTCTTTCTCCTCCAAACACGACAAGTTGAGTTTTTACCAAAAAGTTCTATTTTGGTTTCATCTGACCATATGACATTCTCCCAGTCCTCTTCTGGATCATCCAAATGCTCCCTAGCAAACTTCAGACGGGCCTGGACATGTACTGGCTTAAGCAGGGGGACACGTCTGGCACGGCAGGATTTGAGTCCCTGGCGGCGTAGTGTGTTACTGATGGTAGCCTTTGTTGCTTTGGTCCCAGCTCTCTGCAGGTCATTCACTAGGTCCCCCCATGTGGTTCTGGGATTTTTGCTCACCGTTCTTGTGACCATTTTGACCCCACGGGGTGAGATCTTGCGTGGAGCCCCAGATCGAGGGAGATTATCAGTGGTCTTGTATGTCTTCCATTTTCTAATAATTGCTCCCACAGTTGATTTCTTCACACCAAGCTGCTTATGGTACCTATTGCAGATTCAGTCTTCCCAGCCTGGTGCAGGTCTACAATTTTGTTTCTGGTGTCCTTTGAAAGCTCTTTGGTCTTGGCCATAGTGGAGTTTGGAGTGTGACTGTTTGAGGTTGTGGACAGGCGTCTTTTATACTGATAACGAGTTCAAACAGGTGCCATTAATACAGGTAACGAGTGGAGGACAGAGGAGCCTCTTAAAGAAGTAGTTACAGGTCTGTGAGAGCCAGAAATCTTGCTTGTTTGTAGGTGACCAAATACTTATTTTACCGAGGAATTTACCAATTAATTCATTAAAAATCCTACAATGTGATTTCCTGGATTCTTTCCCCCCATTCTGTCTCTCATAGTTGAAGTGTACCTATGATGAAAATTACAGGCCTCTCTCATCTTTTTAAGTGGGAGAACTTGCACAATTGGTGGCTGACTAAATACTTTTTTGCCCCACTGTATTTTCTAAAGTAACCACATGTATGGAAAACATCGTATAATCTAATTTTTAAATAATATTGGCTGGCTTTTTTTCATGGTATATCAGATATATTCCATTCAACTGGCATGATATTAAACGAACCAAAAGACCAGTAGCTGAATGGAATATTTCTGATATACTATGAAAAAAATCCAGCCAATATTATTATTATTATTATTATTATTATTATTATTATTATACGTACACATTCTTTTCAGGTGTTCAACGCGTCTTTCTCTTTCAAAATTATCTCAAAATCTTCTGTATTTAACGAAGCAAACCTGGCGGCCATGTTCGTTTACAAATTGTCACAGTCACTCACTAATGCGGAAGTTTTATGCCTCTGACGTGTGACATCATGTTGTCTTGACAACCATGGAATATCAAGCCATATTGAATGCTCATTCTCCATTGGATAGAGTGATGTAATACATGTAAGATAAGCGATATGCTAACAATATTGCATGCTATCAAATCAAATGAACAGAACCTGCTAGAATGGAATAGAACACATGTTTTTATTCCATCGAAAAAGTGTCCTGGATGTATAATAATTACTTGTATCGTAATCAGTGCGGTTTGTTTGTGCGTCTGTCTGTTAACAATCTAGCGTCTAGACGGTTGCACCGATTGACTTCAAATTTTCAGGGTAGGTGGACAATGGTCTGTAGATTACCTGATTAAATTGTGGGGGTAACTGGGTCAAGGTGAAGGTCACGGTCACCAGAAAGGTCAACCTTTCAGTCAAAATAACATTTTCCATTATAACTCAAAAACGGTTGCCGATAGACAGATGTTTACTATTATGAGCAAATAGGAACTCCCATAGGGTGGCACGGTGGTGTAGTGGTTAGCGCTGTCGCCTCACAGCAAGAAGGTCCGGGTTCGAGCCCCATGGCCGGCGAGGGCCTTTCTGTGCGGAGTTTGCATGTTCTCCCCGTGTCCGCGTGGGTTTCCTCCGGGTGCTCCGGTTTCCCCCACAGTCCAAAGACATGCAGGTTAGGTTAACTGGTGACTCTAAATTGACCGTAGGTGTGAATGGTTGTCTGTGTCTATGTGTCAGCCCTGTGATGACCTGGCAACTTGTCCAGGGTGTACCCCGCCTTTCGCCCGTAGTCAGCTGGGATAGACTCCAGCTTGCCTGCGACCCTGTAGAACAGGATAAAGCGGCTAGAGATAATGAGATGAGGTGAGATGAGGAACTCCCATATGGCCTTTCATTTGGCACAATGATCTCTGACCTTGAGTGACCCTGAAAGGTCAAACTCAAGGTCACAGATTTTCAGAGGGCTGTAACTTGAAAACGGTTGATGGTAGACAGATATTTACCGTTATCAACTTATAGGAAGTGCCATATGGGCTTTCATTTCGCACCATGATCGTTGACCTTGAAAGGTCAAACTGAAGGTCATGGGTTTTCAAAGGGCTACAACTTTAAAATGGTTCATCATAGCCAGATGTTTACCATTATCAACATATAAGAAGTGCCATATGGGCTTTCAGTTGCCGCCATGACCTTTGACCTTGATTGACTCTGAAATGTCAAACTCAAGGTCATGGGTTTTCATAGGACTATAACCTGACAGCTGATGATTGAGAAATATTACCGTTATCAACATATAGGCATAAAATGCGTGCTACTGGGCGAGGTTTGTTTTGCCTGGCAACACTTGTTAATCTTATTTAACAGCGAAAAACCTGTAATCATTGACGTGTAAAAAAACATTGATTTAACATTTATGCAAGGAGTCTTAAAAACATTCAGGATTTTGTTCTTTCCAGTTTCTTGGTACCGACATGTATATTGCTGTTTTATTAATTCAAAAAAATGAGTTAAAGAAAAAAAAAGCCTCATGAGAAAATGACTGTTTATCACTGCTGTAATGTAAATGCTATCAGGAAGTTGTTTTGAAATTGTTTTGTTCCATAAAATTAAAACTATAAATGGATAAAACACCTGATGTGGGCGGCACGGTGGTGTAGTGGTTAGCGCTGTCACCTCACAGCAAGAAGGTCAGGGTTCGAGCCCCGTGGCCGGCGAGGGCCTTTCTGTGCGGAGTTTGCATGTTCTCCCCGTGTCTGCGTGGGTTTCCTCCGGGTGCTCCGGTTTCCCCCACAGTCCAAAGACATGCAGGTTAGGTTAACTGGTGACTCTAAATTGACCGTAGGTGTGAATGTGAGTGTGAATGGTTGTCTGTGTCTATGTGTCAGCCCTGTGATGACCTGGCGACTTGTCCAGGGTGTACCCCGCCTTTCGCCCGTAGTCAGCTGGGATAGGCTCCAGCTTGCCTGCGACCCTGTAGAACAGGATAAAGCGGCTACAGATAATGAGACGAGAATGAGACATCTGATGTGTCGTTTTGTGATTGAAAAAATGTTATCACTGGGGAATCGCTGTGGTATAAGAGGAATAAAACACATTTAGATATTGTTATTGGAAAATAATCAGCTGTTCAGTGGGAAGTGTAACTCTGCTCTACATCAGGCCTCATCACATCACCCGGGTGCTGATTATTTTGCTCTAACAGCAGACCATGAAGTGTTTTAACCCTTTCTCGATTTATAATGAACATGGAATCATATTTAACGTTTAAAAAAAAAAAAAACTCCTTGTATTAAAATATTCTTGACTGGCAGCGTACAATATCTAACCGAGCAACAGGAAGCAATAGACAGAGCAAGATGGCAAGTAAAGAGAAAAGAGAATCTCTGCTGCATATAAATCAGGCACTTAAAGAGTTTCACACAGCACACCTCACTGCTCTGTGCACACTTTTCTCTCGTCCCAGCAAATCTTTAACTCTTATAATACTTTTCGAATTGTAAATCTCACCCATGCAGCGGTAGCTCAGTGCTTATGGACGGTATCGGAGAGCCACTTAACCTTCAACTGCTCAGCTCTGTGCTTTGATTGTATTCTCTCACTCATAAGCTCCAATAAAAAAAAAATAATAATAATAAAATAAAGATAAAAAATAAATTTATCATAAAGGCTGTAGTTAAAACTCTACAGTTGCTACCTGCATGAATAAGTATTGTGATACAGTGCAGAATCTACATATATCAGAGAACCTCACTACAATATCACATGACATGTAACAGTCATTACTAGGGCTGACAAAATCCTTGGAGATTTTTTTTTTCATTTTATAAGCTTTAATATTTTCAGGGTTTGATATTATTCTAATATTTACGTTGAGGTTTCATTTCTCACGCTTTATTTTATTGTTTGTGGAATGACAATCTTGTTTATTTGTTTAAGCCCTGCCATCATGCAATCTCAAATGGCTTCTCGAGTAGATTTTTAAAAATACATGAGAAATCTGGTGTTGAACTGATCGGGGTGGGTTTCCCAAAAACCTCTTAATGCTAAGAGCATCTTAACTAGGAGAGAGGGTGTTCATTGTGCTGCTCGCTCTACCATTTAACGATGATCTTTGTGCTGCGATGCTTTTGGGAAACTCAGGCCAGAACAATGGAGCCAGACATGTGATTCAGAGACGCCAAGTGAATTAAATCTGATCATACAGTGAATAATCTGTGGTTGGTAGAACAGAGCAACTGGACTTGCTTGAAAAGTCTTGAAGACGTTTCGCCTCTCGTCCGAAAGGCATCCTCAGTTCTGTCTGTCTAATAGGGAGTATCAAGTATTTATCCTTTCATGGATCATCATAGAATCCCAATCAGAATGCTGATGGCTGCATTGAAGGTGGCTGATAGACGTCATAGACACCCACCTCTGTTCAGTGATGGTCGTTCCAGGTTGACAAAAAAGAACGATTGTCTCTGGCTAAGATGTCTGCCAGTTTTCTGGAAGTCCTCTCATACTCCCACACTGGGAGTGTGGGAGTATGAGAGGACTTCCAGAAAACTGGCAGACATCTTAGCCAGAGACAATCGTTCTTTTTTGTCAACCTGGAACGACCATCACTGAACAGAGGTGGGTGTCTATGACGTCTATCAGCCACCTTCAATGCAGCCATCAGCATTCTGATTGGGATTCTATGATGATCCATGAGAGGATAAATACTTGATACTCCCTATTAGACAGACAGAACTGAGGATGCCTTTCGGATGAGAGGCGAAACGTCTTCAAGACTTTTCAAGCAAGTCCAGTTGCTCTCTTCTACCAACCACAGATTACTATGTACCTGGACGACTGAGTATCTTCACAGACATACAGTGAATAAGCCATTTATGTCAAACTAATCTAGTTATTGTATTTCAGGAAGAATATACGGGTAAGGAAATGACATTTATAGAATTTACAGTATTTATATAACGTTACATGTGGCCTCATACCCTGCTATGTATGGTACCAGTGAAAAGTTTGGACACACCTTCTAATTCTAATTCAAAGTTATTTTTTTTTATTTTTATGAATTTAAAGACACTTTTTCATGTCTTAAAGTAATGATGGATGTCATTTCTCTTTACTTCCAGTGGTGCTTGAAAGTTTGTGAACCCTTTAGAATTTTCTATATTTCTGCATAAATATGACCTAAAACGTCATCAGATTTTCACGCAAGTCCTAAAAGTAGATAAAGAGAACCCAGTTAAACAAATGAGACAAAAATATTATACTTGGTTGTTTATTTATTGAGGAAAATGATCCAATATTACATATCTGTGAGTGGCAAAAGTACGTGAACCGCGAGGATTAGCAGTTAATTTGAAGGTGAAATTAGAGTCAGGTGATTTCAATCAATGGGATGACAATCAGGTGTGAGTGGGCACCCTGTTTTAAAGAACAGGGATCTATCAAAGTCTGATCTTCACAACACATGTTTGTGGAAGTGCATCATGGCACGAACAAAGGAGATTTCTGAGGACCTCAGAAAAAGTGTTGTTGATGCTCATCAGGCTGGAAAAGGTTACAAAACCATCTCTAAAGAGTTTGGACTCCACCAATCCACAGTCAGACAGATTGTGTACAAATGGAGGAAATTCAAGACCATCGTTACCCTCCCCAGGAGTGGTCGACCCACAAAGATCACTCCAGCAGCAAGGCGTGTAATAGTCGGTGAGGTCACAAAGGACCCCAGGGTAACTTCTAAGCAACTGAAGGCCTCTCTCACATTGGCTAATGTTAATGAGTCCACCATCAGCAGAACACTGAACAACAATGGTGTGCATGGCAGGGTTGCAAGGAGAAAGCCACTGCTCTCCAAAAAGAACATTGCTGATTGTCTGAAGTTTGCTAAAGATCACGGGGACAAGCCAGAAGGCTATTGGAAAAATGTTTTGTGGACAGATGAGACCAAAATAGAACTTTTTGGTTTAAATGAGAAATGTTATGTTTGGAGAAAGGAAAACACTGCATTCCAGCATAAGAACCTTATCCCATCTGTGAAACATAGTGGTGGTAGTATCATGGTTTGGGCCTGTTTTGCTGCATCTGGGCCAGGACGGCTTGCCATCATTGATGGAACAATGAATTCTGAATTATACCAGCGAATTCTAAAGGAAAATGTCAGGACATCTGTCCATGAACTGAATCTCAAGAGAAGGTGGGTCATGCAGCAAGACAACGACCCTAAGCACACAAGTCATTCTACCAAAGAATGGTTAAAGAAGAATAAAGTTAATGTTTTGGAATGGCCAAGTCAAAGTCCTGACCTTATTCCAATCGAAATGTTGTGGAAAGACCTGAAGCGAGCAGGTCATGTGAGGAAACCCACCAACACCCCAAAGTTGAAGCTGTTCTGTACGGAGGAATGGGCTAAAATTCCTCCAAGCCAGTATGCAGGGCTGATCAACAGTTACCGGAAACGTTTAGTTGCAGTTATTGCTGCACAAGGGGGTCACACCAGATACTGAAAGCAAAGGTTCACATACTTTTGCCACTCACTGATATGTAATATTGGATCATTTTCCTCAATAAATAAACAACCAAGTAGAATATTTTTGTCTCATTTGTTTAACTGGGTTCTCTTTATCTACTTTTAGGACTTGTGTGAAAATCTGATGATGTTTTAGGTCATATTTATGCAGAAATATCGAAAATTCTAAAGGGTTCAGAAATTTTCAAGCACCACTGTAGACTCCATCTGAACGTCTCAGAGTTCTGGTCATATAGACGATATCTAAAGTATGCAATGAATAAATTTCCTACATCATGTGACCCAAGACCAAAATCTTTACGACCTGCATGTTTCAATATGTTTGAATAGCGAAATTCGTTTTGACAGCCCTAGTTGTTTGATTGAATAACTGCTAAATGTGATGTCATTTTGTGATAACAGGCTATATAACGAGATCATGGTTGGTGTTGGTGGAAGCATGTTAGAAGTGAGTGCTCGTCCTCGTCTCTGTGTTCTGCTCCTGCTCCTCTACACTGCCCATGAGACGCTGGACGCCTGGTGATCGCAGCTCTTCCTCGATCTCCTCGACTATGATTGTCTCCTCAGGCTCAACAGGGCGTGGCTCAGGGTTGTTGGGCTGATAGTAGAAGTGATGCATCCTGTAGCTGCTGTACGGATCCTCCTCCACTTCCTCTGCCTCATCGGGATTGTATGTTTGGTAGGGGTTGGGCTGGACTGGGGCTACAGGAACATCTCGGTCAGTCAATCCATGATGAAAGACGCTCTTTGACCATCACCAAGCGGTATGTGCATACACACACACACACACACACACATGCGGCAGAGAGTGGAATGATAGGACACAAAAACCCATGGTCGACGGGATTGGGTCATGGGTCAGTGGGGACACATGATGATATACACAGCACCCACATTACAACACACACAGGAATGAGTGCTATCAGTGTATGTGTGTATGTGTGTGTTAGTCAGATGAGCTCGATCACAAACACCAGCACAGTCAGTACAGAAGCAACAACGCAACCAAAGCACTTGGTGTGTATGTACACTATGTGTGTGTGTGTGTGTGTTAAGAGAAGACTCTATGCATGTGCACCATCAATAGCCTATACAAACATGTGAATGGAGCGTGCAGCTCAGTACACATGTACAAACTGTTGCTTATCTTCAACAACTGGAGAGAGAAAAAAAGAAAGGGAGAGAGACAGAAAAAGAACAAAAGGAGTATAAGTCAGTCAGACAGTGATTTTTTTTCATGCATGGTTTTAACTGAATCACTGATTATGATAGTGTTGATGCTTCTTTATCAATTAGCTGATAAAGAAATACAAACACCACAAGGAAACTCTCTCTCTCTCTCTCTCTCTCTCTCTCTCTCTCTCACACACACACACACACACACACACACACACACACACACACACACACTGCATGTAGTATGATCATGCTGTTACAGTGTTGACATGAGCACTTTGCTTACAGAATGACTCACTGATGTAGAAATTTGTACAAATGTAGAAAAAAAAAATACAGAGCTGAGGGGGGCATTATTCCAAAAACTTGATTTATGAGAATCTTGTAAATTTATTACTTTAATCTAAAAAAAAAAACGCCCTCAGATATTCTTGGAGATTGTATAGAGCCCCTAAAGGGACATGGGTAGAATAATTTTTTGAAAGTTTCTCATATGCATGAGAGAAGCAGAACTCCATAACTATGATGAAGTGTTTCTGAGAGGAGAATGGCTGTACAGAAGGATATATGCGATACTGTCAAATGTACCAGAGGACATCATAAATCAACAAATAGACAACGTGTGCACCAGATACTTAATTATTTTTTTTTTCCTACACATGTCCCTTTAGGGGCTCTGGAAGATTGTCAAGTCATACATTTGTCACAAAAGTTACACATATTCATGAGAAACAAAACTCAGATTTTTATTTATTTATTTATTTTGCCAAAGAACTACATCACTTCACTTTGCAAGACTGGATCAACACCAGAGACACCATGGCTGAGCTGAGAGTTATTAGAAATGTAGTATTTCCTCCTCAATCGTGGAATATAAAATATTATGATACGATACATGCAGGACACTTTCTCCATGGAATAAAAACGTGTTCTATTCCCTTCTAGCAGGTTTCATTCATTTGGTTTGATAGCATGCAATATTGTTAGCATATCGATTATCCTTCGTGTATTACATCACTCTCGCCAGTGGAGAATGAGCGTTGAATATGATTTACGATATTGCATAGCTGGGGTGGCACGGTGGTGTAGTGGTTAGCACTGTTGCCTCACAGCAAGAAGGCTCTGGGTTCGAGCCCCATGGCTGGCGAGGGCCTTTCTGTGCGGAGTTTGCATGTTCTCCCCGTGTCCGTGTGGGTTCCTCCGGGTGCTCCGGTTTCCCCCACAGTCCAAAGACATGCGGGTTAGGTTAACTGGTGACTCTAAATTGACCGTAGGTGTGAATGTGAGTGTGAATGGTTGTCTGTGTCTATGTGTCAGCCCTGTGATGACCTGGCGACTTGTCCAGGGTGTACCCCGCCTTTCGCCCGTAGTCAGCTGGGATAGGCTCCAGCTTGCCCATGACCCTGCACAGGATAAGCAGTTATGGATAGTGGATGGATGGAATGGATATTGTATGGTTGTGAAGACGTCGGAAATGTAAAACTTCCGCACTCACAAGAGACTGTGACAATTTGTAAACAAACGTGGCCGCCAGGTTTGCTTCATTAAATACGGAAGATTTTGAGAGAATTTTGATAGAGAAAGACATGTTGAACACCCAAAAGGAATGTGTATGTTAAACGAGACCGTTAATGATGGTGTAGCTCATGCTGGCCTTGTCTAGTCCAGAAGGAATTATCTGAAGTGGGCCACCTTGCGCAATAAATGTTGCAAGCTATATACACTATATATAAGCTATATATAGAAGTGATATCCACCCTAGGAATACTGACCTACTTGCCAGAAAGAATCCAAAATGGCGAGGAATTGACCGAGAAGAAGTGATTTTTGTTGAACTGCTCATTAAGGCTTAATTAGTCCATAACTGCATTAATAATTGTAATTAAGCAAATCTGGGTAGAAGTTACATGCACCCTAGGTACCCCTACCTTCATGCCAGAAAGAATCAAAATCGGTGAAGTATTGAGGGAGAAGAAGCAATTTGTGTGGAAACTGCTTGTTAGGGATTAATTAATTACTCCATATCTTCATTATTAATTGCAATTATGCAAATATGGGCCGAAGCCATATGCACCCCAGGCAGACCTACCTTACCTTCCTGCCAAAAAAGAATAAAAATCAATGAAGAATTGAGAGAGAAGAAACAATTTTCGTTAAATGTGGATGACGCCGGACAACACATGATGGCATAAACTCATTGCCTGCTGGCCGGATGAGCTAATAATAATAATGTTGACTGGCTTTTTTTTCATGGTATATCAGATATATTCCATTCAGCTACTCGTCTTCGACTCGTTCAGTATCATGCTAGCTGAATGGAATATATTTGATATACCACTCAACACCAGCCAATATTATTTAAATAAAGCACGAAACAAATTTCAACTATATTTCCCAGAATGCTCTACAGCCAGGAAGACAGGAAGCATGGGATTGTTGCGCTTTCTGGATGCAACATGAGACGAATGTGTAAACCGCACAGCTTTGTTTATACGTTTTGTTTTTAGCTGTTTATAAAGGTATAATTATTGTGCAAGAGAAGTTTCCTGTTCTTTTCAGTGCGTGGATTTTTCTCATTTTTTTCTGAGTTTTGTTTCTTGTAAATTTGTGTTGTTGTTTGCTTGTTTTTTCTTGCAAATTTATGACTTTAGAATCCCAGAGACATCTAAGATTCTTCTCATAAATTCACAACTTTAATCTCAGAAATTCTGAGGTGTTTTTCTCAGTATATTATCTCCTCAGGTCCTAATTAATTAAATCAATCAATCAATCAATCAATCAATCAATCAATCAATCAATTACCTACAACGGCCCTAATACATGTATTCAGCACTCATGCTATACACTCTCTCTCTCTCACACACACACACACACACACACACACACACACACACACACACACACACACACACACAGAGTAATGTCAATACTATACAACTAACAATATTATATCTATCATACCCATGTGACTGATAACCATCAGTTCAGAAGGTTTCTTTTTATCATAATATTTTTGACAGCACAAATAGTAAACCTTGGGAGATTTCAGGCTGCACTGATGAACACTGAACTCCAAACACCGACGGCTTAAACTGAAACTGTATACACAACATGGCTGATGATTGCTTCACTGCAATGCTGAACATTTAATTAGAAGTGTACACAAGACACACGAGTGTAACAGTGCTACAACACACCTCAGGACTGCTCACAGTATCGAAAACACACTCTTCTCAACAGCTATACGTATGACTAACTTATTACCGACTCAAACACACATAATACCACAATATGGCTGTACTTCCTGTGTGATCAGATTTATGTGTTTACATAAAGTAATCTGTGACAGTTTAACTGCTCGGCACCTGTCCCCTTTCCTCTTTCTTTCTATTAAGCTGAATGAGCCGTCCTGTCCCTGTTCCTCTCTGTGTATCAGTTTAAACCAAATCCAGCACACAAGCAATCTCTGGATTTCTACATCTAGTAGAATTGCTTCAGCATTGCATCATGAGTCGCCCTGAAGCCACTCATAGCATGCAGAATTCATGACGATGATCCAACTAAGAGCAAGGAAATGACTCAAAACATCCCAGTGTGAGTTTGATATGTTGACATGATGATGTACAACATAGGTGATTAAGGGTAGTGAGGTAGAATATTATATATATATATATATATATATATATATATATATATATATATATATATATATATATATGCACACACAGTGGATATAAAAAGTGTACACACCCCGTTAAAATGATCGGTTTTTCTGATGTAAAAAAAATGAGACCATGATAAATAATTTCAAAACTTTCCTACCTTTAATGTGACCTATAACCTGTACAATTCAGTTGAAAGACAAACCAATCTGTTCGGGGGGAAAAACAAAAAAAAATGTACAATAAGCTGGTTGCATAAGTGTGCACACCCTTAAACTAATACTTTGTTGAAGCACCTTTTGATTTAATTACAGCATTCAGTCTTTTTGGGTCGGAGTCTATCAAACTGCCACATCTAGACTTGGCAATATTTGCCCACTCTTCCTTGCAAAGCGCTCCAAATCTGTCAGATTGCGAGGGCGTCTCTTGTGCACAGCCCTCTTCAGGTCACCCCATGGATTTTCAATTGGATTTAGGTCTGGGCTCTGGCTGGGCCATTCCAAAACTTTTTCTTCTGGTGAAGCCATTCTTTTGTTGATTTCGATGTGTGCTTGGGGTCACTGTCATGCTGAAAGATGAAATTCCTCTTTATCTTCAGCTTTCTAGCAGACACCTGAAGGTTTTGGGCCAAAATTGACTGGTATTTAGAACTGCTTATAATTCCCTCCACCTTGACTAAAGCCCCTGTTCCAGCTGAAGAAAAACAACTCCAAAACATGATGCTGCCACCACCTTGCTTCACCGTGGGTGAAGGTGCCTCAACAAAGTATTAGTTTAAGGGTGTGCACACTTATGCAATGAGCTTATTGGACATTTTTTATTTTTGATGTTTTTCCCCCGAACAGATTTGTTTGTTTTTCAATTGAATTGTACAGGTTATAGGTCACATTAAAGGTGGGAAAAGTTTTGAAATTATTTTTCGTGGTCTCATTTTTTTTTACATCAGAAAAACTGATCATTTTAATGGGGTGTGTACACTTTTTATATCCACTGTATATGATTACAATAATAATAATAATAATAATAATAATGTTTGTTCGAGAAAGCGAATCTAGCAGATAAAGTTTCATATTTTCCGTTTTAAAATTGTGTCAATTTTAATAAAACATAACAAGCCATTTCAACTTCAACAGAACACATGGGTTAACTCTGAAGACTTCAACCACCCTTAATGATGCGTGTTTGTTTGTGTGTGTGTGTGTGTGAGTGAGAGAGAGAGACAGACAGACAGACAGACAGACAGACAAAGAGAGTAATTCACCTGCCACGTTGTATCCACAGGAGTTTGGATCACAGTATCCTGGGGGCCCGGCTGGTCCTACTGGTCCGGGAATGCCCGGTCTGCCGGGAGCACCAGGGTTGCCAGGACGACCAGATGGGCCAGGGCTGCCTCTTCTTCCCTCACCAGGTGGTCCTGAGAGTACACACACACACACAATTGTGTACTGACTGGGTGCTAATGTGTATCTGATGACTACACAGAAATGTGTGCGGAAATTATTGATATATTTTGTTTTACATTTTCTATCTTTCTTTCCTCAGGCAAATGTAAAAACCTGTGATGGGATCCCACACATCAAACAAATGGCAGTTTCAGAATATTTTTACAACAATGTAGACAAGATCGGGAGCTCAGAGATATAAATATTACAAGACTCTAAAAACATTTTAATACCTGAATTAAAAGTGTTCGGTCTGCTGAGTCATGTGGAACAAAAGCCTTCACCCGATCATGGGGAGTTTGAATTCTAAGGATGCCACAGCTGTCCGTCTCCAGAGCATAATTATCTGTGCTTTCTGAATGGGAGTGATGGCGTGACTTGTTTGCCTGTCAATCACAGTGACACTAAAAAATACTGGGCTTTCACATTTTGAGCTTTTCTCTGAGTGTGTTCAGCTGTGATGGGTTCATGTATCTTGGGTGCAATCTAGATATTTATGCATATTCTGTATTTTGTATATTCTACAGTGTACAGTGTCTTGCAAAAGTATTCATCCCCCTTTGTGTTGGTTCTGTTTTGTCGCATTACAAACTGGAATGTAGAACCAGAGCAAGTGGGTGGAGCACAGAAGCATGGCAAGCCAGAACTGAGTTCTCAGAAACTTTTTATTTTCTGTTTTATAGGTGGCTTTTCAGCTCATTCACTCCCACACACACATGCATTCGGGTTGGGAGATAGCTCCCTTTCTCTGCGTGGTCACTGGGGAAGACACACAAACACAGGTTAACTCACATCAGGTGCAGTGATTCTGCCACTTACCTTCCCTGACTCCAGTCTCCATTCACAGACCAACGCTTGACCCCGCCCCTGCTGCCACATACCCCCATTGCCCGACTCAGGCCGGGGAGCAGTCCGGCCTGCAGCCACCCCCCCCCCCCCCCCCCCTTGACGGGAGAGGAAATCCGCCACGACCATCTGTGCCCCCAGCCTGTGGACCACCTTGAACTTAAATGGCTGGAGTGCCAGATACCAACGGGTGATCCGTGTGTTTGCATCCTTCATGCAGTGGAGCCACTGGAGGGGCGCGTGGTCCGAACAGAGGGTGAAAGGGCGTCCCAGTAGGTAGTAGCAGAGGGCGAGAACTGCCCACTTGGTGGCGAGGCACTCCTTTTCTATGGTGCTGTACCGGCCCTCACGCACCGACAGCTTCCAGCTGATGTACAGCACTGGATGATCCTCCCCCTCCACCTCCTGGGACAGAACAGCCCCCAGCCCTCTGTCCGATGCGTCCGTCTGCAAAACAAAGGGGAGAGAAAAGTCAAGGGAGTGTAACAGTGGTCCCCCACACTGTGCAGCCTATACCTCAGAGAAAGCCCACTGGCATTGCTCCATCCACTGGACCAGATCTGGTGCCCCCTTTTTAGTGAGATCAGTCAGCAGGCTGGTGACGTCTGAATAATTAGGTATAAACCTATGATAGTAGCCAGCCAGCCCCAGGAACTGTCTCACCCCCTTTTTGGTCTTGGGCCTCAGGCAGGCCGCAATTGCTGTTGTCTTATTAATTAGGGGACGCACCTGTCCATTGCCCAAGTGGAAGCCCAGATACCGTACTTCCACCCACCCAATCGCACACTTCTTCGGGTTGGCTGTGAGACCCGTTCGCCTCAGTGACCTAAGGATGGCCCTTAGATGTTTTAGGTGTCGCGGCCAGTCATTACTATAAATAATGATGTCATTCAAGTATGCATCTGCGTAGGTGGCATGGGGGTGGAGGACCCTATCCATAAGCCGCTGGAACATAGCGGGCGCCCCAAACAGCCCAAAAGGAAGTGTGACGAACTGGTGTAAGCCAAACAGTGTAGAAAAGGCCGTTTTCTCTCGGGATAACAGAGTCAAGGGGATCTGCCAATATCCTTTTGTCAAATCCAGTGTCGAATAAAAACAAGCCATGCCTAGTCGATCAAGCAACTCATCAATACGAGGCATTGGGTATGCATCAAATTTAGACACTGCGTTGACTTTTCTATAGTCCACACAGAACTGGACCGACCCGTCGGCCTTAGGAACCAAGACCACCGGGCTGCTCCAGTCACTGTGGGACTCCTCCACGATGTCCATTTCGAGCATGGCCTTGAGTTCTTCCCGAACCACCTTTTTTTTGTGTTCGGGCAGTCTGTAAGGGTGGCTGTGCACTACCACCCCCGGGGGCATCTCAATGTGGTGTTCTATGAGGTGGGTCCGGCCGGGCAGGGGCGAGAATATGTCAGAAAATTCTGTCTGCAACTGGGTGACCTCCGTGAGTTGGGTCTCCACAGGGGACCGGAGCAGTGGGTGATGTCAATTGTACTTTTTGAACCTCCGGCCCCAGCTCCACCTTCTCTGGAACCACCGACACCAATGCCACGGGGACCTCCTCGTTCCAAAGTTTTAACAGATTGAGGTGGTAAATCTGTAACGCCCCGCCCCTGTCCGTTCGCCGCACCTCATAGTCGACGTCCCTGACTCGCCGTGTGACCTCAAAGGGTCCCTGCCACCTGGCGATCAATTTGGAGCTCGACGTGCACAACAACACGGGTAGTTTATCTCCCGGTGTGAATTCCCTAAGGCGCGTGCCCCTGTCGTACAGACGGACTTGACGTTCTTGGGCCTGCTGCAAATTCTCCTGGGTTAGGTGTGTGAGGGTGTGGAGTTTGGTGTGCAGGTCGATAACGTATTGAATTTCATTTTTGCTTCTTGAATGTCCCCCCTCCCAATTTTCATGCAGCACATCTAAAATGCCACTCGGCTTACGCCCGTATAATAATTCAAACGTGGAGAACCCCGTGGAGGCTTGTGGGACCTCTCGCACTGCGAATAACAGGGGCTCGAGCCATTTATCCCAGCTACGTGTGTCCTCGCTTACAAATTTTTGAATAATGTTCTTGAGGGTGCGGTTGAACTGTTCGACTAAGCCATCCTTTTGTGGGTGATAAACGCTGGTGCAGATAGGCTTAATTCCCAGTAACCCATACAGTTCACGCAGTGTGCGTGACATAAACGTAGTGCCTTGATCAGTCAGAATCTCTTTGGGAGAGTCTGACACTCTTAGGAGAGTCATAAATGACAACACATGTTCTCTTTGAGCAAGCTCTCTCTCGGATCTCAACCAAAATGTCAGACTCTGTAGATGATTTACTGGAAATTTTTAATTTAAATATGACCCAAATTATGGATGATATTGCTCCATTCAAAATCAAAAGAGTCAATGATAAGCAGAAAGCACCATGGAAGCAATACCCAGCTGTTAAACTGTTAAAGAGAGAATGTAGAAAGACTGAAAGAAAATGGCGCAAAACTAAACTTCACATCCATTATCAAATCCATAAAGAGATGCTTTGTAAATATAATTATGAAATTCGTAAAGCAAGACAGTCTTTCTTCTCCAACATCATCAACAGGAATATGAACAATGCCCGTGTGCTATTTTCAACAGTAGAGAAGCTAACAAATCCCCCACCACAATTAGCACCTGAACTTCTCTCAGTTAATAAATGCAATGAGTTTGCATCCTTCTTTAAAGGTAAAATTGATAAAATATGACATAATATTGCTCATAATATATCTCAGTTGCAAATAATTGAAAAACTGCAATCACCAGTGACACAGACAGATAACTTCAACACAATGTCAGAATTTTGTTTAATTGATTATGAGACTCTTGAAAAAACTGTACAAAATCTCAGTTCCTCAACATCTGAATTGGACATTCTGCCCACCAACTTTTTTAAGTCTGTTCTACATCTTATAATTACAGATGTGCTTCAAATCATAAATACATCCCTAGAGACTGGCATTGTTCCTGTGTCCTTGAAAAAAGCCGTTGTAAAACCCCTACTTAAAAAGAATAATCTGGATGCTTCAGTATTAAATAACTACAGGCCAATATCAAATCTACCATTCATCGGGAAAATCCTTGAAAAAATTGTCTTCAATCAATTAACTGCCTTCTTGATATCAAACAGCTGTTTTGATAACTTTCAATGAGGATTTCGTGCCAATCATAGCACTGAAACAGCGCTGATTAAAGTAATAAATGACATACGTCTTAATACTGATGCAGGCAAAACATCGGTCCTGGTATTACTGGACCTCAGTGCAGCTTTTGATACTGCTGATCACAACATAGTGCTATATCGACTTGAACAGTGGGTTGGGTTGACTGGTAAAGTTATCAATTGGTTAAAATCATACTTAAAAGATAGAAGCTTCTTTGTTACCATGGGAAATTGTACCTCAACGTCAATGTCCTTGACCTGTGGTGTCCCCCAGGGGTCGATTCTTGGACCATTACTATTCAACCTTTATATGCTCCCACTTGGGCAAATTATCAAGAACAATTCAATTTTATATCACTGCTATGCAGATGACACCCAAATTTATCTTGCTCTATCACCTAATGATTATGCCCCCCTTGAATGTCTCTACCAATGTATCGATCAAATCAACAACTGGATGTCACAAAATTTTCTTCAGCTGAACACAGATAAAACAAGTAATTCTATTTGGAAAAAAAGATGAAAGACTCAGGATTACCACTATTCTTGACACAAAGGGGATTAAAACAAAAGAAATGGTTAAAAATCTTGGTGTTTTCATTGACAGCGAGCTAAACTTTGACAGTCACATGAAAGCAATCACTAAAACGGCATTTTATCACCTTAAAAACATTTCCAAACTAAGAGGACTTATGTCAAAAAATGATCTGGGAAAACTTATACATGCCTTCATCTCTAGTAGGGTTGATTACTGCAATGGCCTTTTCACAGGCCTGCCAAAAAAAACCCTCAAACGACTTCAGCTGGTTCAAAATGCAGCAGCTACGGTTCTCACACAAACAAAAAGAACAGAGCACATTACTCCAATTCTAAGGTCCCTTCACTGGCTTCCAGTAAGCTACAGAATTGACTTTAAAGCATTGCTGCTGGTGTACAAATCTCTATAGGGCCCAATTACCTCTCTGATATGTTGCAGCAGCCTAACCCAATCAGATCTACCAGATCGCAGCAGAAAAATTTACTGTTAAAACCTGTTGTTAAAACAAAGTGTGGTGAAGCAGCTTTTAGCTACTATGCAGTACAGCTATGGAACCAACTGCCAGAGGACATCAAAAATGCTCCTGCTGTTGGCAGCTTCAAATCTAGGTTAAAGACCAAGCTGTTTTCAGATGCTTTCTGCTAAATTATTAATATTGCCATCTCTACATGTTTTAAACTCTTTACTTTTACAGTCTCTCCATGTTTTAAATTTTACTTAACTTTTATTCTATTTTATTCAGCTTTTTTTTTTAATTGAACTTTTATCTCATTTTATTATTTTATTTCTACTATTGTTTAATTCTTATTAATTTTCTTCCCCATTTATTTTATGTAATTTTATTTTCTATTGTTTACTGTTTTGCTTTTACTTCTGTAAAGCACATTGAACTGCCACTGTGTATGAAATGTGCTATATAAATAAACTTGCCTTGCCTTTGGGGATTCCGACTCAGGAGATGACGTGGAAGAGTGCTTCCGCAATACTGCGTGCTGAGATATTGCAAAGAGGCACTGCTTCTGGATATCGCGTTGCATAGTCCACCAGAACTAAAATAAAGCGATATCCTCATGTTGACTGATCTAATGGCCCGACGAGATCCATCCCAAATCTTTCGAACGGGGTCTCGATTAATGGCAGAGGGCGCAAAGGCGCTTTTGGAATGGCCGCTGGATTTACTAACTGCCATTCGCGGCACGCCGTACACCACCTACGGACATTGATGCGAATCCCTGGCCAATAGAACCGGGCCATTATTCGGGCTAGTGTCTTATCCTTCCCTCAGTGTCTGGCCATGGGATTAAAGTGAGCCGCCTGGAATATAAATTCCTGGCCGCTCTTTGGGATCAAAAGCTGTGTTATCAGTTCCTTTGTCTGAGTGTCCTGCGTCACTTGGTATAACCTATCCTTAATCATGGAGAAACAGGGGAAGGACAGGGTGGCATTTGGCTGGAGCGTTTGACCATCGATTACTCTCACTTGGTCAAACGCATGCCACAGAGTCTCGTCTCGCGACTGCTCTAACGGGAAATCCATGAGGGATTCCCTGAGAGAGGGAGGAGGAGCCTGCTGCTCCTCACTCTGACGTGGTGATGACGTAGACGGCTCTGTGACAGCTGCTCCCACCAATGCCACACCAGGACCTTCCCCCGCGAAATTATGGCAGGCCCCACTCTTCACTAAATGTGACATTAATTCCTGGTGTCTCTCTCCCTTCTCTAATGGATATTTATAACTCCTGCCTCACCCGCAAAGCCATCAGGATTGCAGGTGACCCCACCCACCCATCTCACAGCCTCTTCAGTCTGCTGCCGTCGGGGAGGAGACTGCGGAGTCTCCGGGCCAAAACCAGCAGGCTCAAGAACAGTTTCTTTCACCAGGCGGTCAGGAGGCTCAACTCCCTACCTGTTCTGCCACTCCTCCCCCCTCTGGCTCCTGCCACAGATTCTGCTTGCACACCCCCCTTCAGCATCTGACATGTCACCCTCACACTCCCCCCCCC
Source organism: Neoarius graeffei (assembly GCF_027579695.1). Lineage (NCBI taxonomy): Eukaryota > Metazoa > Chordata > Actinopteri > Siluriformes > Ariidae > Neoarius > Neoarius graeffei. The sequence continues at coordinate 104,181,937 of NC_083570.1, forward strand.
CCCCCAACACACACACACACACACACACACACACACACACACACACTCTCTCTCTCAACGTTCATTAACGCACTGAACTCAGGGACTGCACATTTCACTTTACCTCGCTCATTTGCACTATTCCACACTACCTCACCTTAACAGCCATTAGTTTATTGTTTATACTGCTTATTTAATGTTTACCTGCTATACCTCAAGTGCCCTTGACTGTTTATTTGCACCAATTTACGTGTGTGTGTGTGTGCGTGAGTGTTTTAGTCTATGTCTAGTTCTTATCTAGAATCTTTATACTGTTTATATTGTTTGTTTATGAGTGTTTAGTCTATGTCTAGTTCTTATCTAGAGTGTTTATACTGTTTATATCATTTGTTTGAGTGTTTAGTCTATGTCTAGTTCTTATCTAAAGTGTTTATTCTGTTTATATTGTTTGTTTTTTCAATTATTCTATTTTTATTTATTGCATTGCCTGCTTGCACCGTGGATCAGAGAGGACTGAAATTTCATCTGTGCAGTATGTTGAGCATGTATAGCATATTTGACAATAAAGTTGACTTGACTTGAAATCCCGGCCAATCAGTCCCCAAAATTATCGAGTGCGTAAGGCGAGGATTAACCGCCGCCTTTACTCTAAATTTATCCCCTCGAAATAGAATGTGGACCGACACTAAAGGGTAGTTGTAAACATCCCCGTGCACACACAACACCTTCACCAATTGTGCTCTCCCCAATGCCTCATCTTGCACCAGGCTTTGGTGGATTGAGGTCTGATTACAGTCGGAGTCCACCAAAGCCTGATACGTATCCCCTTGGATACTCACCAGTATGCGATATGCTCCGGCCCGATTGAGGGCGGTCCCTGGCGCATCGGGGATCCGGACCACCGTGACAACCTCCATTGCCGAGCACTGATGCTGGAGGTGCCCCGGCTCCCCACAGCGCCAGCATACCGGCCCAGGCTCTCCCTCTGCACCGGGGTTTCAGAGCTCACTCACCTGAGGGGGGGGAAGACACAGACATGGAAGTAGGAAATGGTAGGGCACCGCGGGTGCGGTGGGCCGGTTGGGGTGGAGCCAGCCCCAGCCTCCGCGGTGGGGGAATGGGGTGAGGACGAGAAACAGAAGGGGAGAGAGAGAGAGAAGAGAGAAGAGGAGATACGCTGTCCTGCTGTCGGAACAGCCGCCATATGGTCCTCCGCCAGCTCGATGGCCTGATCCAGCGACGCTGGGCGATGGCACTGGACCCACTCTGCTGTTCCTTCCGGAAGTCGGGCGGTGAATTGTTCCAGCGCCACCAGGTCGATGATTCCCTCGGCATCATGGTTGTTGGCCCTCAGCCACTGCCAGCAGGCGTCCCGGAGCTGCTGGCCAAATGCGAACAACCGGCCAACATCCTCCAGGCGCAGCGTGCAGAAGTGCTGCCATTGCTGCTCCGAGGTGCACCTTACACATTGGAGGACTGCCCTGTGGAGGTCGGCATAGACCAGCCGGCTGTCGGCGGGGAGCTGTAGCGCAGCCAGCTGCGCCTCGCCCGTTAGCAGGGGGAGGAGGCGTGCCGTGCACTGTTCCACCGGCCAACCCTATGCCTAAGCTGCCTGCTCAAAAAGAGCGAGGAAGGCTTCAGGGTCATAGTGCGGACCTATCTTCGTTAGGGTGAGGTGGGGAGGGTCCGCGGCGGTGGTGATGGTGGACCCCGCCAACACGAGCAGGTGCCGGAACGCCTGGCGATCTTCCTACTGTGCCAGCACCAGGGCTTCGAACCGTTGTTCTTGCTCCTTCCAGAGGGCAACCAGTGCCTGGTGCTGGCTCTGTTGGACCGAGGCGAGGGCATGGACCAGGTCCTTGAAGGGGGAGGACTCCATGGGGCTGTCTCCTTCTGCGCCCCGTCCCGGGTTTCGGCACCACTGTAGAACCAGAGCAAGTGGGTGGAGCACAGAAGCACGGCAGGCCAGAACTGAGTTCTCAGAAACTTTTTATTTTCTGTTTTATAGGTGGCTTTTCAGCTCATTCACTCTCACACACACATGCATTCGGGTCAGGAGAGAGCTCCCTTTCTCTGCTCTCTCTCTCCTTTTATAGGGCGCGGTCACTGGGGAAGACACACAAACACAGGTTAACTCACATCAGGTGCAGTGATTCTGCCACTTACCTTCCCTGACTCCACCTTCCATTCACAGACCGACGCTTGACCATGCCCCCGCTGCCACATGGAATTAAAATGGATTTTTGGAGAGTTAGCGCTATTTGATTTACACAACATGTCTACCACTTTAAAGGTGAAAATTTTTGTTTTATTGCAACACAAACAATAAGATGAAAAAACAGAAATCTGGAGTGTGCATAAGTATTCACCCCCTTTCGTATGAAACCCCTAAATAAGAGCTGGTCCAAACAATTCACTTCATAATTCACATAATTAGTTGATTAAGAGCCACCTGTGTGCAATCAAAGTGTCACATGATCCGTCACATGATGTCTGTGTAAATCAACCTGTTCTGGAAGGACCCTGACTCTGCAACACTACTAAGCAAGCAACATGAGAACCAAGGAGCCTCCAAACAGGTCAGAGACAAAGTTGTGGAGAAGTTTAGATCAGGGCTGGGTTATAAAAAATATCCCAAACTTTGAATATCCCAGGGAGCTCCATTAAATTCATTATAGCAAAATGGAAAGAATATGGCACCACTACAAACCTGACAAGAGAAGGCGCCGCCCACCAAAACTCACAGACCGGGCAAGGAGGGCATTAATCAGAGGTGCAACAGAGTCACCAGTGACAACACCGAAGGAGCTGAAAAGATCCACAGCAGAGATGGGAGTATCTGTCCATAAGACCACTTTAAGCTGTACACTCCATAGAGCGGGGCTTTATGGAAGAGTGGCCAGAAAAAAGTAATTGCTTAAGAAAACACATGGCAGACTCCCCAAACACAAGGAAGAAGATTCTCTGGTCAAATGAGACTAAAAATTATCTTTTTGGCCATCATAGGAAACACCATGTGTGACACAAACCCAACACCCTGAGAACACCATTCCTACAGTGAAGCATGGTGGTGGCAGTATCATGCTGTGGGGATGGTTTTCGTCTGCAGGGACAGGAAAGCTGGTCAGGACTAAAGGAAATATGGATGGCACTAAATACAGGGCAACTCTGGAGGAAAACCTGTTTGAGTCAGCCAGAGGTTTGAGACTGAGACGAAGGTTCATATTCCAGCAGGACAATGACCCTAAACATACTGCTAAAGCTGCACTGGAGTGGTTTAAAGGTAAACATTTAAATGCCTTGGAATGGCCTAATCAAAGCCCAGACCTCAATCCAATTGAGAATCTGTGGCATAACTGGAAGATTGCTGTACACCAATGCAACCCATCTAACTTGAAGGAGTTGGAGCAGTTTTGCCTTGAGGAATGGGCAAAAATCCCAGTGGCTAGATGTGCTAAGCTAATAGAGGCATACCCCAAGAGACTTGCAGCTGTAATTGCAGCAAACAGTGGCTCTACAAAGTATTGACATTGGGAAGGTGAATACTGTGCACACTCCAGATTTCTGTTTTTTAATCTTAATTATTGTTTGTGTCACAAACAAAAAAGCAAAAAAAAAAAATTTCACCTTTAAAGTGGTAGGCATGTTGTGTAAATCAAATGGTGCTAACTCCCCAAAATAAATCCATTTTAATTCCAGCTTGTAATGCGACAAAACAGGACAAACACCAAGGGGGATGAATACTTTTGAAAGGCACTGTATGTGTATATATTCTGTATATTCTGCAGAGCACACCATCATGTTCTTATTTTTTATTCTTTTTTAAATTATTAGTTATTACATTAATTAATTTGTGCTTGCAGCGCTGGTGCAAATTCTTATTCTCCCTCAGGAGCTTTTTGCTTTCTTCTTCTGCCTATTATTATTATTATTATTATTATGTGTTTTAAGATGCTATTTCTCCCTCAGTTTTCAACCAATCATCACCAAATTTCACATCAAGAATACCTCTGGGCTGAATTACGTTGCTATGACTTTTGGTGCTGATCTGGATCACTGATCCGGAATAATCCACGAAAAACTGATTTTTTTTCAATCACTTATAACTCTGTCAATTTTGATGATTTTTTCAATCATTTTTTTTTTAAATTTTGTTCAGGGCAGCAGGTCGCAACTTCTCCTCAGTAAGTGTCATTCTCTATCTCTTACCACTTCCAGATCTATAGGGTACAGTGACTAGATGTCCCAGCTTGTAACAGCTAGTGCAAATCACTGTGACTTTAGTCACAGTCTCTATCTAGATCTATTTTACTCCCTCACCTCTTTTACCACTCCCCACCAACTGTCCTTATGGCCAATGGAGCATTACAATAAACATTTCACTGCATGCTGGACTCTGTATGATTGTGTATGTGACAAATAAAATTTGAATTTGTCTCAGAGCTTTCACATCCTCTCTGGTTGGTAGCTGTAGTGTAGGTGGGAGTGGGCAAATTGCCAAAATGGGAGAAATGTGGACAAAACAAAGAAGTCTTCTGGCAAATGTGTGTAAGCATTAAAAAAAATATCTGTTGTTTCAGTGCAACAGAATTCAGTGTATGTAGAATTGTTGAAATTCATGATATTAAAAAGTTCTAATGACTGCCAAATTTTTTAAATTGTTACCTAATTAAACTCCATAATAGCTGAATTGTTTTATTTTTCTTTTAAATTGCTCTCATGCATACTGAGTGGGACTATTCAAGCATGCATGGCTTGTTATAGCCTAAGCATGTAGCCTATATATAGTCATAATAATAAGTATTATTCTAGCCACATTCACTGGAGATGAGCAATTGTGTGCTCTGATTGGCTATTCTACTACTAGGATATCAGCTCATATACCATGTGTAGAGAAAAACAAACAAAAATGGCGGCACACATCAAGTCAGATATATCACATTGTTATCAAGTATTTAAAGGACCCATGGCATGGTGGTTTGTTGATGCTTTAAACGGGCTCGTGGAGGTTTCCGGATGTTATATCCGCTGCCTTTCTCGAAATGAACCCTCGGCACGTAGATATAGCCTCCTGGGAGAAAGCCCCATTTCAGCCCTTTTCCCAGTGCGTCGTTTTGCTAATGAGAAGCATGGAGGCGGGGAAGGGTAGAGGGTGGGGGCGGGCCATGGGGGGAGGGGGAGGGGCTTGACCAAGCTGCGGGCATGAGTGAGAGTGTTCGGAGTGGTAGTTTACAAACGTATAATACCCTAGGCCTGAACACGCACTCCATAACCAAAGAGGATAGAAGCAGCAACTACAGCAACATATCGCCTATCCAACAGAAGACATGCATTGTGGAGCAATAGTCAAACATAAGCTCATAAGTTACAGTCAATTTCCAGACTAAACTCAGTTTAACAGAGCATGCTGCATGCTTTTTGGTTTTGTAGCGCAGTGTACCTGGCTAACTGCAGGAAGCGGTTAGCTGCACAGCTAATGTAGCCATTGCAAGGCTAACGCACCGATTTTAAAACACGGCAAAACGACTTAACAGTTATACACTTACTTGTTCGGTGTTTGTGGCTGATGCAGCAGGGATGCTTGGTACGGACCCAGGCTTCAGTGACAGTTGATGTGCAAAACCTGCCCTGTACTGTCCCAAGTTGTGGAAACATTCATCAGGAAAATGCTTCCGACAAACATACACCGTCTTAGGTAGACTCGACGGCGTATTATTGGAGTAAATAAAATTAAGCCACTGCGTCTTCAGGGGCTCTCCCGACGGCAGTAAAAACAGATTCCTTTCTGTGTTGTCACATCCATGTACAGTGCAATTTCCATGTTTCGCTCGCTTAGGTGGTGCCATGTTGTTGTGTCCTCTATGGTCTCCTCACTACAAAATTGAAGTGACGCATCTATGGTGGCAACTTTTGAGCTGGGCGGGCAATCCATACAGTGGGTGGGAATCCAGAGGGGGGGGGCATGGGGATCATCTCCCTTGCTGACGTAGTAAAGGGAAGAGCCTATCAACGCGCCATTTTGACACGCCATTCTCAAATATTGACAAAGGGTGGGCATAGTTTGGTTTACACATTATGACATTTCTAGCCACTGGGGTGACTTAAGAAGGTCAGAGGAACTCATTTTAACGTTAAAAAACCTCAGAAAGTGAAAATTTCATGCCATGGGACCTTTAAAAGAAACAGAAATAGCTAAAAGAATATTGTCATCTCCCCCCCAATATCTCCTGTTCCACACTCCAGCCCAGTCAGTGGCGGTAATGCACCTTTAAGTTGGTTTACCAACCGCCGAAAAATCCTGAAGAAGAAGAAAATAATGGCAGAGTGTGTTACTGAACCAACCGAGGATGAAATAAAAACTCTACTTGAAACCCCCCCCCCCCAAAAAAAAAATAAAAAAGTAAAAAAATTTTTTTTCAAGAATTATTATTATTGCATTTTTCACAAATTGCTCCTGTCATTTCACCGGTTTGTTTACATTCTAAGCAGAAATGATTTTGTTGGACATGTTTTTTATTTATCGAATTTACAAAAGATAAAAATAGAAATGCTCCGTTTCTCAAAATCCAGTAAACGTGGATAGAATAAAACAGCTATTCGACTCAATCTTGTTGTGCATGGCTTATACGGTAGCTATCAGCTCATGTACGACTTGATTTCGTGAAATAAGTGTTAAATAAACATTCAAGGCAATTTTTAAAACTGTTTAAAGTGGAGTAGGCATGAAATGTAATGTTTCATTTTGTACAGCGGCGTCCAGCTCACGTTTTCATCATGATCCTGAAGAGATTCCTCTTTCTCACCGTTACTTCATATGTCACAAGAGACCATAGGCTGTTTGTTTGTGTTTATGGTGTGTGTGTTTACCTGGAGGTCCTACAGGCCCTCTGGGACCCTGGACCCCAACACCTGGGCCTCCCTTCTCTCCTTTCTCACCTGGAAGACCTGATCTCACACACACACACACACACACACACACACACACACACACACACACACACACAAAATTACCCTTCGCACCAGCCCTCACTCATATTCAGCAATAGCGCCCTCAAGGAACGCAGGACACATTTCTTTTCTGGATGTCTTCTTTCCAATTTGATTGCACACCAACTTAAAAAAAAAAAAAAAGGCTTAAAAGGAAATTCCATTTAAAAATAATTTGGAGAAATAAAAGGGTCGGAAATGTCAATTTCCTGGCTTTATAATCTGATCAAATATGTCCTTCAGCCAATGTGAACAAGGTGCTCCTTAGAAAGAAAAAAAGGGATAAACTGAGAATGAATATTTTAAAAGAGTTTCAAGTTTTATGTCTATTTATATGTATAATACAGAAAAATGAATGCATCAGTATAACATGAATGTCAGTTCATCAGTTTAACTTGTATAACACGAATGTCCCCATTCTTCAGCATGAGATGTTTCAAATTCCAGCTGTACTTTAGATTCCAGAAATTTCATTCACGCTCCAAATCCGACGTCCATTTTCTTGCTGGGTCTTTCTAACTTTTGAGAAAGCAAAGTTGATTTGATTTTTTTTTTTAAAGAAAGGACTGTAAAGGTGACAAAACAACCTTCAATTCAATGTCGTGCATAAATAGATTTGTGGTGTCACACAATGAAAAAAAAATCGACAAGTGTTTGAAGAAAGCACCACAAAATATTTATTAAAAGGTGTATTAACTGAGGATTAAAAGGATCTGTGTTTTCTCTCCTCGCACACCAAATCCAGCCTTCGGCATTCAGCTTCTCTAATAATTTAATTCTCTCATCTCATCTACAATGCAAACACTGCATAAAATCCCTCATCTCATCTACAAATCTTACACGTCCTTACTTCTGATCCCTCAGGATTATCACTAATCTGTACTCGGCATCCTGTATGTTAGTCTCTAATCTCGCCCACCTCTGTCTCCAGGCTGGCCGTTCTCTCCATTAGATCCTGGAAATCCGGGACGTCCAGGAGGACCCTGCTCTCCTTGCTGTCCTGGAGGACCAGGCCGACCAGGCTCACCTGGAGGCCCGGGAGCAGGGCGGAGTGAGACTGTGTGCTGCCTTGGGATATGATTCAGGATGGCGTTATAACGAGCCATGTGAGCTAAGAAACAGAAAAAAAAAAGTGTTGAGAAGTGCTTATTCAATGTACTTCAATACTGCGCATGATATTATCATTTAGTATAAATATAGAAAATCGTGCATGCTCTGACTGGTTGAGAAATTTGGACTATTTCTCGATAATCACCTCCAGCGACGCGCCAAAATGGCGGCTGATCACTTTGTCACCGTACGTGAGGAAGAATTACAAATGATGAAAGAAAATGCTGTTCCTAAAAGCACTAAAGATGCTATGAAATTTGGTCTAAAACTATTCAAAGGTAATTGATTTATTTGAGCAATTTCAAAACAAAGTATTTTATGTGACTCGGCAAAGAGAAGTAACATAAGTTTGCGCCACACCTTGATTACATTCGCATGCTGCATTTGAAGATTGAAATACTTTTTTTATAGAATCTAAATTAAAAAAATCACCTGTGTATTTATACTAAAACAATTATCCACCTCTGTAGTGGTTAGTGCTGTCGCCTCACAGCAAGAAGGTCCTGGGTTCTAGCCCCGTGGCCGGCGAGGGCCTTTCTGTGTGGAGTTTGCATGTTCTCCCCGTGTCCACGTGGGTTTCCTCCGGGTACTCCGGTTTCCCCCACAGTCCAAAGACATGCAGGTTAGGTTAACTGGTGGCTCTAAATTGACCGTAGGTGTGAATGTGAGTGTGAATGGTTGTCTGTGTCTATGTGTCAGCCCTGTGATGACCTGGCGACTTGTCCAGGGTGTACCCCGCCTTTCGCCCGTAGTCAGCTGGGATAGGCTCCAGCTTGCCTGCGACCCTGTAGAAGGATAAAGCGGCTAGAGATAATGAGATGAGAATTATCCACCTCAGGCTCAGTGAATATCGGTGATTATTACACATACAGGACATTTTTTCGATGGAAAAAAAAAAAAACGTGTTCTATTCCCTTCTAGTGGGTTTCATTAATTTGGTTTGAAAGCATGCAATATTGTTAGCATATCGCTTATCCCACATGTATTACATCACTACTTAATGGAGAATGAGAGTTGAATATGGTTTACGATATTGCACGGGGCGGCACGGTGGTGTAGTGGTTAGCGCTGTCGCCTCACAGCAAGAAGGTCCGGGTTCGAGCCACGTGGCCGGCGAGGGCCTTTCTGTGTGGAGTTTGCATGTTCTCCCCGTGTCCGCGTGGGTTTCCTCCGGGTGCTCCGGTTTCCCCCACAGTCCAAAGACATGCAGGTTAGGTTAACTGGTGACTCTAAATTGAGCGTAGGTGTGAATGTGAGTGTGAATGGTTGTCTGTGTCTATGTGTCAGCCCTGTGATGACCTGGAGACTTGTCCAGGGTGTACCCTGCCTCTCGCCCGTAGTCAGCTGGGATAGGCTCCAGCTTGCCTGCAACCCTGTAGAAGGATAAAGCGGCTAGAGATAATGAGATGAGATGAATGAGGACTATATAGAGAGCTCATTGGTAAAATGAAAACACTTTCGGACACTAGTCCGTCAATATTGACATCATTGCTGTCGCATAATTAAAACGTGCCGTACCTGCAGCTTTCAGGGTTTTTTTTAAAAAATCAAGGCTGAATACTTTCTTTGCCGCTGCCTTTTACTAAATCAAATTTGAGGCTTTTAAATTGATTTCTTTGAGCATGACCACAAAAAAAGATGCGTGCGCCCTCTTTCGAATGCTGATGTAATCAAGCCGGAAGTTTTGTTTGTTCTGATAGCAATCAGGAAAGATTGGAAAAAAGTAGGCAGTAATCGTCATTTAAACTCGTTTTTGTGCAATATTTCATTTGGAAAACAGTTTTCAAAATGGCGGCACTGACACCTGGCTGACACTTCACGTTTCAAAGTCTCGCACAAGTCTCGTGAAGATCGTGCGGATAAGCGACGCCTGCCGTGGACCAAACGAACTCAATTCAACACGGCTAAAAACCGAATAGGCCGATAAGTATAATATTTAATTGCAATTAGTTGCCAATACGAGTCACGATATAAGGTTACTAAAACCGAAAACGTAACTGAATAACACGTTAATTAAGAAATAAAGCAAGTTTAAAAATTACTTCAGTTCTCCTTTAAGAAGGTAAGAAACTCATTCACTAATTAACTTTTGACGAGGCGCCTGTTAATTGGAAAGCATTCCAGGTGACTACCTCATGAACCTGGTTAAGATAATGCCAGTAGTGTACAAAGCGTCATCAAGGTAAATGCTGGCTACTTTGAAGAATCTAAAATATGAGACATATTGTTTTGTTTTTTTTTACACTTTTTGTTTTCCACATAATTTCATCTATGTTCCAGATGTTATTTTATAGTTTTGATGTCTTCAAGATGGTACTAAAATGTAGAGAATAGTCCAAATACAGAAACACCTACGGTAGAGGTCTGCGCGGGTCGGATTTTTCAGTCCCGCTCCCGCCCGCATTGTGCAGTCCCACTCCCGCCCTCAAAGAATTATGATTTTCAGTCGCGCTCCCGCTCGCGCCCACAAAAAAATTATGATTTTCAGTCCCGCTCCCGTCCGCGCCTGCCATATTTTGTCCCGCTCCCGCCCGCAAATCCCGCATGATGCAGACGTTCGCGTTATTTCTCAGGAAAGTTCTTGTCTTGACACAGCGTGATGGTGCCCCGCCCCCTACTTTGAGTGGATTTGAGCATAAATATCTACAGCTCACGTTCACGTTTGTTATTATTTACCTTGTTTCTGAATTCAGCATGTAGTGTCTCTAATAATAATAATAATAATTAGTGCTGTCAAGCGATTAAAATATTTAATCGCGAATCGCATATTTTTATCACATGAGAAACCATTGTAATTTTCTGATCAGCATAAAAAAGTGAATGGGCTTGCTTTGTACCAATGGTGATTTTTTTTTTTTTTTTATTGCAAAGCAGAGCTAGTAAGAGAAGTGAATTGATTTACTGCTTGAGTTAGTCTACAACTCTAATCAGAGAGACAGGTTACACAGTGACGGTAGGCTTGACTCAATGCTATCCCAGAAATCCTTCCTGTAATATGCAAATTTGGCCGTCTCTGATTGGACAGCCAAATTTGCATATTACAGGAAGGATTTCTGGGATAGCATTGAGTCAAGCCTACTGTCACTGTGTAACCTGTCTCTCTGATTAGAGTTGTAGACTAATGCAAGCAGTAAATCACTTCACTCATGGTTCTCTTGCTAGCTGGGTGTGAACTGCGAGTCATTAGGGTGATCAAAGGATTTCCCGTTAGGGTGATCAATGGCAAATTTAAGATGCCATTCCTCACTCAATCTGGCAATCTGACTCTCTCTGCAAATTTAGGCATCTTAAAATGTTTTTATTAATGCCAAATAAAATATCCAGCACAAATTATATATGATAGACATAAATTAATAATTTATAAATTTTATTTCAAACACGTTTTTAGTTAGCGGGACTGCAGCTTATCACCACTCCCGCCCGTGCTGCATATGTGCACTCCCGCTCCCACCCGCGCGCGCATATGTGCACTTCCGGTCCCACCCGCGCCCGCAATAAGCTTTCAAAATTTGTCCCGCGCCGCATTGCTTTGTGGCGGGTCCCGCGAGTCCTGCGGGACTCCCGCGGGAGTGCAGGGCTCTAACCTACGGTATGAATGAGTAGAGTAGGGGTGTACAAACTTTTGACTGGCACTGTATATCCTTTGTAAATTTTATTTACAAAAGGTCAGATTTTAATTGATATTTAAACATGTAGTATTGATGTAATGTGAACGGGGTGAAGGGGGTGAGAGAGCATGTCATGGTGTGAACTCACTTTGTATGAGCTGCTCACACACTTGTCTGGCGATGTCTTGGACTGATGAAGTGGACTGTGCGTCACCCTGTACAACACACACACATTTTAACATGCACCTACAGACACACTAATACAGCTATGATAAGTTACATACACCACATCACTACTCAGTGTCTACTTGATACCTCTTCAACCTGTAATAAAGCTACTGGAAGGCACACAGCATACAGAAGAAAAAAAATACAAAGCAAGATTTCATTAAGTTTATGAGAGTAAAGATGAGATCACTTACTCGTTCTCCCTTTTCTCCTTTCATACCTGGAAGGCCCTAAGACAGACAAAGAGAGGTTCGTATTTTTGTCATCCCTCTACAGTAATAAACACATGCACAGTTCTGCACAGTGTATTCCCACCTCACTTCTAGGACCTAAAACGGACAATGTAACTCCAACACTGCTGCCTTTGGCACTTTCTAAATGCTCTGCCACAAGTTTAGGGGCATTATCACATTCCAGATGAGATCAGGTGGTGTACATGAGATGTTTGAGATGTTTTCTCTAGCAGCACTAAAGATCACTTAATCATGGTTCGATGTCAGAATATGTACTGAGCTCTATATACAATCTAGAGAGCTCATAGGCTCGTCAGAGTGAAGCTGTTTTGGCCACCATTTTACCACTCACATCGCGTATATTTGGCTTATGTGTTAAACCGTCGTATCCAATCAAATTTGCCCCAAGAAAAGTATCGCCTGACTTCCCCCCACCTTTCATTACCTCCTCTTATTTTCTCACCTTTACTCCATTCCTTAGAAATCTTTATAGTGCTCCGCTTCACTGTTATTGTTTTTTTTTCCCTTTTCCAGTTCAGTCTTTGATCATTTTTTTGAACAGCTATTTTGCTACTGTAATTACTTCAACGGAGATTATTTCAGTTTTTGTGGCTACTGCCTCATATCGAGGCTGTAGCGACTATGTCATTGTGTTGTAAGAATGAGTAACAATCGCGCACTGTATGTGCATACACATACAGGTGTTCCTATTAAAATGGCCAGTGAATATACGGTATACAACACGGTTCACCATTCGAAATAAATGGACTAGACTAAAGAAATCACTTTCAGACATGGTTTTGTTTATTACCGAAGGAAAGTGCGTTCATATTTTAAAATATTAGCACTGTCGCCTCACAGCAAGAAGGTTCTGGATTCGAGTCCAGCCGCTGACGGTGGTCTTTCTGTGTGGAGTTTGCATGTTCTCTCTATCTATCTATCTATCTATCTATCTATCTATCTATCTATCTATCTATTCATTAATTATACCAGCACAAAGGCTGTACAATACTTTCTTTCTGTTGAGGACAGTTGTTGAAACAGGATTATTTTCTCATGTTATTTGCCATTTTTATTTCATTTTCACAGTCGTGTCTTAACAGTATTTATTGGTCACATAATTCACTGTCAGAATATTCATGCAGCTTGCGACCAATATGATCAGTAAATACTGTTAAGACATGACTGTGAGAATAAAGTGAAAATGGCAAATAACATAAGAAAACAATCCTGTTTCAACAACTGTCCTAAATAAAAAGGAAGTATTGTACAGCCTTTGTGTTAGTATAATTAATGAATAGATAGATAGATAGATAGATAGATAGATAGATAGATAGATAGATAGATAGATAGATAGATAGATAGATAGATAGATAGATAGATAGATATCTCTTTTCTCTTGCATTTTCTCTCTCTAAAGTCTTTATCTTGTTTTCATCTTCTCTCTCACTCTCTGTAGAGAAAGGGTAATACAGGGATGGAGAGACATATGGAGAAAGGAAAGCAAAAATGGAGACAGAAAGAGAGACAGAGAAAGACAGAGGGAGAGAAAGAGGATAATATAGATAGAGAGAAAATAGTAAGGATCGGAGAAAAAGTGAAAGAGAAATGAATGAGAAAGGAAATAGAAGTAGAGAAATAAGAAAGGGGCTAGCTAGCTAGCTAGCTAGCTAGATAGATAGATCTCTTTTCTTTCTTTTCTCTTGCACTCTCTAAGTCTATCTTGTTTTCATCTTCTCTATTTACTCTCTCTAAGTAGAGAAAGGGTAATACAGAGATGGACAGACATAGAGAAAGGAAAGCAAAAAGGGAGACAGAAAAAGAAACAGAGAAAGACAGAGGGAGAGAAAGAGGATAATATAGAGAGAAAATAGTAAGGATCTGAGAAAAAGTGAAAGAAAAATAAATGAGAAAGAAATGAGAGGAGTAGAGAGAGACATAAGGAAAGGAAGAAAGGGAAATAAGGATAGATAGATAGATAGATAGATAGATAGATAGATAGATAGATAGATAGATAGATAGATAGATAGATAGATAGATAGATAGATAGATAGATAGAAACTGTATGAAAGAGAAAGATACACTGTATAAGAGAAAAACTGAAATAATCTCTGTTGAAATAATTATAGTCGTAAAACAGCCGTTCAAAAAAAATGATCCGAGACTGGACTGTAAAGAAAAGAAAGAAAAAAAAAACAATAACAGTGAAGGGGAGCGCTATAAAGATATGTAAGGAATGGGGGTAAAGTTGAGAAAATAAGATGAGGGAATGAAAGGGGGGGGAGAGGCAGGAGATACTTTTCTTGGGGCAAATTTGATCGGATACGACAGTTTAACACACAAGCCAAATACATGCGATATGAGTGGTAAGATGGAGGCCAAAATGGCTTCACTCGTCTCTACAGTGGGGAACAGGCTCTGAGCTCTCCAGATTTTATACAGAGCTCAGTGAGAATATGGTGATTTATGGATTTTTTCTTTTTTTTTGTGCATCGAATCAATTCCTAAAGTCCAGGTTCATAACGATCCGAGGGTTTGGAAATTAAGTCAGTCTGGAGTATCAAACACAATAAACAAACAAATAATAAATAAATAAAATATGGAGCTGATGGTGGGGGTAATATTCAGAGAAAAACACTGAACTTCCAAGATTAAACTCACAAATTTACAAGAAAAAACAGATATTCTTTGAGACAACAACCACATGCCTCCTGGCTGCAGTGCATTCGGGGAAGTGTAGTTGAAAATCTCTTTTCCAGGCAGAAAGACTGAATTTCCTATAAGTCTCCGCTCAGAACATTTCAAAGTAACAGGGATTTGGCCAATGAGAAGAATCCATGCACAGAAAGTAACAGGAAACTGCTCTTGCACAATAATTACACACAATGATTCGATAATAATTATTTCTCTCTCTTTCTCTCTCTCTAGATCAGATGGCTCGTAAACGAGTTGCTGTGGTCTTTTTGAAAGCACACCACTCTCTGCGATCTTCTGCCATCCTTGATGCCTCTGCCAAGCTTTTTTGTGTCCACCTAGTGATGTCTTGTTGCCATGTTTGTGGGGATCTACCTCTTCGTCTCTTTCCAGGTGCCTTTTATTTTTAGGGCATACCTAACAACCTGTGTTTTCTCCCCCCCCCCCATCTGTCCCTCTGAGTTACATGTTGGTCCTGGGATTGAGATGCTGGCCTCTTCTGCCCCTCGGACCTGCTTGATCCATCCTGGTGCCCTGTGTCTGGTCGGAGTTTTATCGCGTCGCTCCTGTGGAGGACGGCCCCATGAGGACAGTTGAGGGTTACACCTGGAGGACACTCTGGACTCTTACAGTAATGCTTTTATGGCTGAGGACTACAGTTGACTTGCTAACTTTAGGACTGCAGTTGTCATGAACAGTTTTGCACTCAAGTTTCCATCAATGAAGAGTTATAACATCAACGAAACTGTCTTCATGTTAAAACTGTTAATGTTATAGTCATGCTGTCTGTTGTTGCCCAAATGAGGATGGGTTCCCTTTTGAGTCTGGTTCCTCTCGAGGTTTCTTCCTCATGTCGTCTGAGGGAGTTTTTCCTTGTCACCATCGCCACAGGCTCGCTCATTGGGGATAGATTAGGGACAAAATTAGCTCATGTTTTAAGTCGTTCAAATTCTGTAAAGCTGCTTTGCGACAATGTTTATTGTTAAAAGCGCTATACAAATAAACTTGATTTGACTTGACTTTTCCTTGGATGATGACTTTCTCTAGTCCTTCATGTCGGATGGCATGGCCAAAAAAACCATCTTTCTTTTCGCAATTTATTCTCAGAGCATCATCTTGGTATTCAATGTTTCTAGAACCCAAACATTGGTTTGATGCTCTCTCCATGAGGTTCTAAGCAAGCGCCTGTACCGTATGCCCACATCTCAAATGCATCTACTGTACCTTCTTCTCAATTTGCTTGGTCATTGCCCATGACTCGCATCCATAGGTGGCAATAGCAAATGCGGTTGCTCTGGTAATTTTGAGCTTTAAGTTGTTTCTGATTGCTTGGCTCTTCCAGATGGTACATATGCTTTGAATTTTATTCTTCCCAATGGCGAACCTTCTAATTACTTCCTGCTTACACTTTACCTCAGTGTTAATAGTTGAGCCCAGGTAAACAAATTCTTCTATCTCTTCTAATGCAACTCCTTCTAAGTTGATGTTGGTTCTGCCATCTCTGTTTGGATTGATTGCCATTATCTTAATCTTTCTGGTGTTTAAGAGCAGGCCTTTCTCTTCACTAACTTTTTTAATTTTCTTTATAAGCTCCATAAGATCTTCTTTGGAGGTGCAGATTAGTGTGGTATCATCTACAAAACGCAAATTATTTATTCTTCTTCCTCGGATCATGATGCCTGCCTCTGTGCTCTCTAGTGCTTTCCTCATGATGTCTTCAGCGTAGATGTTGTACAGCACAGGTGATACAATGCAACCTTGCCCAACACCTCTTCCGATGGTAAACCACTCGCTTTCTCCACATGTCGTCGTCACCATTGCTTCTTGATTGTTGTTTAATACTTGTAGCAGGTGGATTATGTGGTGAGGGAATCCCATTAGGATCAAATCACTCCAAAGACGGTTGTGGTTCACACAGTCGAATGCTTTCACATAATCTATGAAACACATGTATAGTGATATGTTGTTTTCTTTACATTTTTCCATGATGATTCTGATGTTGACAATTATTTATAACCTGCTAAAAAGGACATGGATAAACAAGGCTGTGTGGTTTATACATTCATCTCCTGTCGCATCTAGGAAGTGCAACAACATCACACTTCCTGACTTCCTGGCCGCAGTGCATTCTGGGAAATGGAGCTGAAAATCTCTTCGTGCTTTATTCTTTTATATTGTGTGATTGAGGAGGAAAGACTCTTATAATATTTCTTATAACTCTCAGCTCAGCCGTGGATTCTGTGGTGTGATGACGTTGAGTGATCTAGTTCCTTGACCAAAAAAAAAAGTTAAAAAATCTGAATGTTGTTTCTCGCAAATCTGTGACTTTTTACTGTTGGAATTTCCGAGGTTTTTTTTCCCTTTCAAATTTATAACTTTATAATCTTAGACAAAATCTGAGATTTTTCTTTACTCGGAATATTACCCCCTTCCTCTGGTCTATGTTTCTGGTTTGTTTTTTGTTTTTTTTTTTAACCTAAAATGGTCCGAATACACCGTCATATATTTAACAATTATTCCCAAGCCTCGTCTGTTATAACCCATGTACAACGAGATTGAGTGGAATAACTGTCTTATTATATCCATATTCACTGGATTTTGAGAAACGGAGCATTTTTATTTTTTGCACATATGATAAATAAAAACTTTATACAAAACATCCAATAAAATCATTTCTGCTTAGGCGGACTTCTTAAAAACCTATTGATGGCTGCACGAATTGACTTTAGCATTGTTGTTTTTTTGTACAAAGCGTTGTCTTGCTGTCATGCTGAGGTACAGAATAGCTTTAGACATTTTTTAATTCTTCCTGGGACATTTCATTTCTGTAATTTTCAAACTTCTTTGAGCTTTTGAACCAGTCTAAAAAAATTCAACAAGTTTTAATGCTTAACGATGAAGGATGTAAACGAACCAGCGAAATGACAGGAGCAATTTGTGAAAAATGCGATAATAATAATTCTTGAAAAGTAAATAAAAGATACATTTTTGCCATCAAATACTTTTATTCCATATTTTGTTGCTTTTTTAAAAAATTTTTGAGTAGTGTTTTTATTTCGTCCTCGGTTGGTTCAGCAACACGCGCCACCATTTTGTTTTTCTCTACTCACGGTATCCTTGACTTGCAAGTGACGTCAAAGCAAAATAGAAACCCGGATGCCGGCCATGTTGGTGGAGATACAAATGCGGGGTCAAGTGACATTTCATACAAAACATAGTCACGCGTGCGCAACTCTCTTTGTTTTTCCACTGCTTTAAGCGTTCTTTTAGCTACGCCATATCTTTGTGCTGTATATGGTTGTGGTCACAACAGTACTCGTGACCGTGGCACATTCCGATTTTTTAAAATTCCGTCTGTGATTCGGAACGAGGGCAAGGAAACTCTGAGGCTTAGTATGGAGAGGACACGAGCATGGCTGAACAACATCGGCAGGGCTGATCTAACAGAGCATAAAACCAAAAAAGCTCGTGTTTGCAGTGATCATTTTATCTCAGGTGAGATTCAAAAGTTTTCTCGATAATATCATGGAAGAATTGTATTTCGTGTTGCTGGAATTTTGCTATAAAATGAGCGTTCTATTGTCGTGGTTCACTCGGTCATTGTTATAATTTTAACACATGTATTACCATTTCACTTCTAGGAGCACCAGCAAAATTATACCTGAAATAAATTGAAATGTGATTTGTGAGCCATAAAGCTAGAGACTTGTCAAAATTTCACACTTCGTCTGTTGTTTCCACATAGAAGTAAACTTAATGTGAAAGAAGCCTGTCATTGTTGACTGGTTTAATTAATAAGGTATTTACCCATCCAGAGACAAAGAAGTTCTAGGCTTCCATAGACTTATAAGCCTTCATTTGAGATTTGTCAACCCACAAAGTGTGCCAAACCAGATAGAACGCGATATCTGGGTACTCGATGGTCGGTAGTAGCGTCTTATCCTCAGAAAAAACCCGAATTTTTAACATAATATGGGTCAAAACCACGCAGATCTATCTTCTCTTTGTATTGAATCTTCGCTCGACTGTTCAAATCGTGGTAAAGTGAGAAAATTCAGCACTGTTTACAGACACGCTTTCAGCGGCTGCTGTCCTAGTTGCTTTGTATATCCACCATCATGGCGGACGATCATGACGTAGCACATTTTGATCACGTGGTTGCAAGTCATCTATATGAGCTGATATCCTAATAGTAGAGTAACGAATCAGAGTGCGCAATTGCTCATATCCAGTGCATAAGGATAGAATAAAATGTCATTAATGTAGCAGGATTTTTTAGAAATGTATTTTGCATAACATCTTTACAGCCTCTAAATATTTTAGAGACAGTATTCTAGGTCCTTCTGTATTTGTGTTGTTCCCTGAGCTGAAGCCTTTCCTGCAGGCTTAATCTGTCTGTAATTAAAAAAAGGCATTATCAATCTTGTTAAATGCTAAAATCGAGTAATTGACTTTCTTAGTAGCTTTAGAAAATTGCCACTAGGATTGCTAAGGGATTTTTTAATATCGGGTTAACATCAAATTAAGAAAATTGGACCTTCAATAGCCTTTCAGTAACAGCTTGAGTAACATGCCTACCAATAAAAATGACAACAAATGGTCATATTATATTAAACTTGTGTAATGGTCATGTAGAGAGGAACAAAATGACATGTATGAAAGTCAAACAGTGTATTCGCAAAGAGTTATGACTTCATGTGTGCCGAAATACATTAAATACCCAACACACAAACTTTCCACCGTGTTCTTACTGGGGGTCCCTGATCGCCGGTGGGTCCTGGAGGGCCATTCTGCCCCGGTGCCCCTGGAGCTCCTGGTCCTCCCTGCAGAGAGCACAGAGCAGCTGTAATAACACAGAAGCACTGACTTCCAGATTAAAGAGACAAAGCCAGTCGTTCTTTATGGGATGGTGGTGGGATGAAAGAGGGAAGACTGCGAGATCAAAGAGAAGACGGCCTTGTGAAAGATGTGACTGCTCTGTGGTGAGAGCTTAAAATTTCATGCCAAAAACGGTTGTTCTAGTGTTAGCATTCTAAACATGGGCGAGGCAGGAATAAGCCCACGTTGTAAGACGACGGATGAAAGGGATGAAAGAAGGATCGCTGTTTATTCTAATCATCAGAGAGATGTCAAAAAAAACTTCATGAAGGTTCTGCACGGCTTAAAGAAGGACCCTGAATTGCGGGGTTCACATATCCTTGTCTTCTCAGAGACAGGACATTTCCTGCTTTTCATGCTTGAAATTCCTTGTGCCTTCAAATATTTCAGTAATAACAAAAGCATTCGTTATCCTTATAGAAGCTCTGAAAATTCACACAATCCAAAATCAGTTTTAATTCTCATGCTTACCTCAGTGGATAATCCCACAAAGGATACTATAAATTTGTATCTGTCTCTTTCTATGATAAGGGGTTACTACGTTGTGACATGCCACTCAAAATTTAAAACTGCAAGCAGACCTTTAAATATGGGCTTTAATTAATAGTTACAGTACCCTGGTACAGTCTCTTGCAAAAGTATTCATCCCCCTTGATGTTTGTCCTGTTTTGTCGCATTACAAGCTGGAATTAAAATGGATTTTTGGGGGGTTAGCACCATTTGATTTACACAACATGCCTACAACTTTAAAGATGCAAATTGTTGCTTTATTGTGACACAAACAATAATGAAGATGAAAAAACAGAAATCTGGAGTGTGCATAGGTATTCACCCCCTTTAAATAAGAGCTGGTCCAACCAATTCACTTCATAAGTCACATAATTAGTTGATTAAGATTTACCTGTGTGCAATCAAAGTGTCACATGATCTGTCATATGATGTCTGTATAAATCAACCTGTTCTGGAAGGATCGTGACTCTGCAACACTAAAACCAAGCAACATGAAAACCAAGGAGCCTCCAAACAGGTCAGAGACAAAGTTGTGGAGAAATATAGATCAGGGTTGGGTTATAAAAAATATCCCAACCTTTGAAAATCCCAGGAAACACCATTAAATCCATTATAGCAAAACAAGAGAAGGCCGCCCACCAAAGCTCACAGACCGGGCAAGGAGGGCATTAATCAGAGATGCAACAAAGACACCAACGATAACACTGAAGGATCTGCAAAGATCCACAGCGGAGATGGGAGTATCTGTCCATAGGCCGTACACTCCACAGACTGGGGCTTTATGGAAGAGTGGCCAGAAAAAAGTAATTGCTTAGGAAAACATGTGGCAGACTCCCCAAACACATGGAAGAAGATTCTCTGGTCAAATGAGACTAAAATTGATCTTTTTGGCCATCATGGGAAATGCTTTGTGTGGTGCAAACCCAACACCCTGAGAACACCATTCCTACAGTGAAGCATGGTGGTGGCAGCATCATGCTGTGGGGATGGTTTTCATCTGCAGGGACAGGAAAGCTGGTCAGGACTGAAGGAAAGATGGATGGCACTAAATACAGGGCGACTCTGGAGGAAAACCTGTTTGACTCAGCCAGAGGTTTGAGACTGGGTCGAAGGTTCACACTCCAGCAGGACAATGACCCCAAACATAAAGTTGGTCACTAAAGTGACACTGGAGTGGTTTAAAGGGAAACATTTAAATGTCCTGGAATGGCCTAATCAAAGCCCAGACCTCAATCCAATTGAGAATCTGTGGCATAACTTGAAGATTGCTGTACACCAACACAACCCATCTAACTTGAAGGGTTAGCACACTCCAGATTTCTGGTTTTTTTTTTCCATCTTCATTATTGTTTGTGTCACAATAAAACAACAATTTTCACCTTTAAAGTGGTAGGCATGTTATGTAAATCAAATGGTGCTAACCCTCCAAAAATCCATTTTAATTCCAGCTTGTAATGCGACAAAACCGGACAAACACCCAGGGGGATGAATACTTTTGCAAGACACTGTACAGTACATACATCATGAGGGGGAGATAATTCTCCCACTGTGCTGTGCAGGAGACCATGTTGAAAACCGTGAAAATCTGGCGTCAAGTGTGTAACCTGGACATTAATTTTTAAGCCAAAAGATTTACAAAAATAGTCATAGTCATGATTTCTCATGGGGAAATAATAATACAGGAACTCTTTTTAATAGAGAAAGAAAAGAATTTTAAAAATTGCAGAAAAAAAGTGCAGAAAAAAATTAAAATGCATAAATTGGCTCCAACTGTTTTAACAAAATTTCATGTCAATTTTACCCAGGAACAACTACTGGAGCCAGAGTAGTGATAACACACTAAAATATACCCTGTAAGGTTGTTATTTAACCTGAGAAATAAAAAAGAACTTTATTCTAAAAATACTTCTGAATTGAAACTACGGGAGTCACTGGTGCGTAACGCGTGTAACACGGTTGTAATTTTGTTGGACAGACTACAACATTGCCACCATTACCTGCATCCCGGATGTCTCGCGCAGTGACATCGCATCACATGAGCGAGTCTGGAGATCCCCATGACCTTGTTAGCTCAGTCTTAACGCTGTAGGAATTAGCAGGTACCTGTTCTGCGCATAACAGTTCGATGGTACGTTTAAATCCACATAAAATAAATTTATCAGAATTTTTTGCCAAAAAGACTTGACAGCAGTCATATTTATATCTATTTAATACACACACATACACCCTGCTTTTTTATTTTAAAAACAGCCTTTTAAACACCATCGGAATGATCATGACTTAGATGGACGGAGGATGTTACGCGATTTTTCATCGGCGCTCACATGGATTTGGGAAGATTTACAGTGAAAATATTTTTTCCGTGTTCAACTTCGAGTTTGAGCCTTTCCATCAGTACACTGGAGTAAAATTTTAATTTTATCTTATTAGAGTGACCTTGGATTGAATACCAGCACCAATTTGATCACAAAACGGGTCTCCAAGATGGCACATCATTTGA
The DNA here is from genome assembly GCF_027579695.1 of Neoarius graeffei. Taxonomy (NCBI): domain Eukaryota; kingdom Metazoa; phylum Chordata; class Actinopteri; order Siluriformes; family Ariidae; genus Neoarius; species Neoarius graeffei. Next base: position 104,204,664 of record NC_083570.1, read on the forward strand.
CGAAGACATTGATTTATTTTATTTTTTTTTTAATCGAACCAGATACCTTGCTCATTTTATCAAGACTATCTAACAGACATACAATGACCATAAACATATATTTGCTTTTTATTTCTATTTATTCTCACTCATGCTACACAACCACAAACCTGGCATATGGCTATTGTAACCCCTCATCATAGAAAGCACCATCTCTGAGCTGCTGCTTTGATCATAAACACTGTCCTGTGCTCATCCCTGGACTTCTTCTATACCTGTACACTGTAATGATTTATAATCACTCTATCCAGTGTCTCCCTATTAAGTCCGTTTCATCTCAAGGTTTCTTCCTCATGTTGTCTCAGGAAGTTTTAGGGATCTAAGAGCCATTCCACCGAATCGGTGCCATTTCCGTCCCTAGAAAATTATATGTATAAATGCACATAAAAATGTACTTTAAAATACATTTCCTTATTATGCAGAATGTCCTGCACATTGATCTGATTTCAAATTTAAGATATACCGTACAATTGTAAGGATTAATAAAAACTACCTAAAACACTGAAAAATAGCATGTGTTACCTGTCCCCGCACTCTAACTTTATACTTAACTATGAAATATTATGATTAAAATCCTTCAGAAACAGTATTTCTTTTGCACTGTTGTGTGACTCCATATCCTATCCATGGTTTAAATATATTTTTTTCATAAGAAATCCACAATATCTTAGTTAAAATACACATTTCAGTCGTGTCCCTGGGTTTTCACTCAGTCCTGTTACCCAAACATATTACCCCATCTGACAAATTTGGAACATTCCATAAATCACATGCTCAACAGGAAGTTACATCAGTTGTGTCTTCTGAAGGCCATGGGAAGACCAAAAGTTAGTTCTCTCATTTACTTTTCTGTATATTTGATGATTTTTTTAACTTTGACTGACAAGGTCAATGTCAACATACTGTCCTGTTACTTAAATTATTTCTTAGATGATATTTGTTTATTTTAAAAATACAGATTTTTGGTAAATCACTAGAATGTGCCAAGTGTGGTCATGCTATTAGCGATGACGCCATGTGGCTTAATTCCATGTATTAGCTAATCCTAGGCTAAAAATTCAGTCCTGTTACTTTCAGTCCTGTTACTCATATAAAGAGTATGCAGCCATCTTTGACTTCCAAACCTTGTAAAAAAATAAATAACGTAGCCTGAGGTTGACCAATACACATTTTGAACAGTTAAATATATGTGCTATTATAATCAGTGTTGAAAAGATATAACAAATTAAGTTTAATTTGGGAGTGGTACAACAAGCAAATGGCACCCATTCAGTGGAATGTCCCCTAAATATGGATTTCTATGAACTGAAATAAATTACTTTGAAACTCTTAACCTTGTGTATGAAATGTAGAGACAGACTACATCATCGCAGTATCAGCCTTAGCTAAGAAAATGCACCTGTTGATCTTTGTGAAAAATGCCAATGCAAGCAATACAGCAGGCAGCACAACAAAGCATCCGGCAGTTTGATGACGAAAGAAAAACGTCCAAGTTTACAAAGTAGAGCAATATCACTTTCACACAAGAACTGCAAAGCAGCAAAGCTCGAAAGACAACAGGGGTCGTATCCCACTGATGGAAGGCCAGGTTACAGGGTTAAACACTAACAGACCATGGACTGAATTTCTATAAAGACTGTGCACAAATGTCAACTGAGTCTCTCCTATAACATTTTATTAGGTTGGAGATACAGAGCAGGGCATCTGAGACTGTTCCTCTTGAGACAATCTCTCCAGATCATCCAGGGTCCTCGGCCCTCTCTTGTGCTCTCTCCTCTTCAGGTCTTCACTGGGGTTCAGGTCAGGGGACTGAGATGGCCAGGGCAGAAGCTTGATTCTGCGCTAACCATTTTTGTGTTGATTTGGACATCAGATCATTGTTCTGCTGCAAGATCCAATGACGAACCAGTTTTAGTTTCCTCTCAGAGGCAGCCAGATTCTGATTTAAAATGTCCTGGGATTTCATGGAGTCCATGACGCCATGTACTCTAACAAGCTTTCAGGGTCTTTGGCAGGGGTGGACAGTAACGAAGTACATTTACTTGAGTACTGTACTTAAGTACACTTTTTGAGGATCTGTACTTTACTTGAGTATTATTTTTTTTAAACTTATGACTTTAACTTCACTATGTTTGAAAGACAAATATACTTTTTACTCCACTACATTTCTGTCCAGGTCCTCGTTACTCGTTACTATGAAGCGGCTCTGAAAGTGGATGTTTTTTCTTTTCTTTTCTAAAACATGATGGTTTTTTCACAGGTGACACCGAGACAGTCTATCAGTAATCACTAGGGTCACGTCTCATCCATAGACTGTATAAAATCAAGTTCAATGACTTGAACATGATCAGTTGATGGCAGAATGGAATGAGGCGGTACTTCTGGGGAATGCACACACCCATGGCTTTACCCAGAACCCATGTTTCAGTTTTCTGAAAGGATTAAAGATTCATTTCGTTTTAAATGTTTGCCGAAAACGAACCACATCACGGCCTACAAAAACTCGACGTCCAACCTGCGGGAGCATATTGAGGTATATAAAAGTTTTATTCCAAGAGAAAGCTTGCAACGAAGTTGTCTGTGCTTTTAGAGCTCGCGATAACACTACAATAGCTGTGCATTCTGGTTAGTCACAGGACTTTCTATGGATTTGCATGCCAAGTTGCCATCGCCTTGTCTACGGCTAACGCTATCACATAGCTAGTTAACTTGGACACCGTTAGTTAGCATGTAAAAATGAAGTTGCGCTACCATGAATAATGTTAACTTATCTGAATGTCCTTTCAGAAGTATATGTTTTAGCATAATCTTGCCAAATAAACAGAATGTAGAAATCTTTCTTTTCTAGTAGCGTTAGCTACCCAGTATGAGTTCAAGTCTGAAAAGAGTTTGCTAGCATGTCAGGTGGAGCTTCACTGAGTAGCTAGCTTAATGTTAAACCACCATGATGACACCGCATGCGTTCATTTTGTGAATTCACATTTCTGTCTTTGGTAACAGCATTAGGTTTTGTAAGCGTTGTGGCAATAATATAACAATGCGTTGACAGAAAATGTACTTTTAATACTTAAGTATTTTTAAAAGCAAGTACTTCAGTACTTTAACTTAAGTAAAAATTCGACTGGACAACTTTCACTTGTATCAGAGTAACATTTGACCAGTGGGATCTGTACTTTGACTTAAGTAATGAACTTGGGTACTTTGTCCACCTCTGTTCTTTGGAGGAAAAACAGCCCCAAAAACATCACAGAACCGCTACCATATTTTACACTTGGGATCAGGTTATTTTCATTATAGCCATCCTTCTTTTTACACCAAACCCACCCTGAGTGTTTATTGCCAAAAAGCTCCATTTTTGTTTCATCAGACCAGAGAACACAGTTCCAGTTAAAGTTGTAGTAGAGTTTCGCAAACTTCAGGTGCTTACATTTGTGGTTAACTGACAGAAAAAGATCTTTTCTGGAAAACCTTCCAAATAATCTGTTGGCATGGAGGTGGAGTCCAATGGTGGTTTTGGAGACTTGAAAACCCCAAGATTCTACTTTTTTGTGTAATTCACCAACAGTGATCCTTCGGGAATTGTTTTTGTCTCCCTTACCCTCCTCTTCAGTGTACATGGGGCAAAATAAACTTGTGTCCTCTTTCAGGCGAGTGTGAAACAGCTCCAGTTGGTGTCCACTTTTATATTATTGCCCTGACATTTTCAGATGCGTATGGTAGTGATGTTTTATAACCATTCCCTGACTTATGAAGATCAGCACACTTCTCCCTCATTGGGATTGTGTGTTCTCTTCTCTTTCCCATGTTGATGTTGAGGGAATTTGGTCTCTGTGTCACTTCATATTTGTCCCCCAGTTAATCAGGAAGTCATGGATTACAGCTTGAAAGTTCCTACAGACTCCAATCAACTCAAAAACGCTGTACAATTTAAAATGAGAAACATGATTCAGTTACGCTGTGTTCACTCACTATAATTTTCAGGGCTGCCAATAATAGTGACACTTGTGTTTTTGTTGAAAATAATTATTTCTTGGTGAGAGATTTTATTCTCTGAATAAATTTATTTCAATTAAAGTTTGGATTTCTCTCTTTTTTTCCAGTATGAGATGAAGCGACTTCACCAGAAGGTGTCCCCCCCCCATCCTTTTTACAAATCGTTACAAGGGGTGCCAATAATTATAGGAGGGCACTGTATCTCTGTTAAACAGTAAACAAGACTCCTTGCAAAAAGGGCGATGGTACTGTGGCTCATATCCAAAACTCATCAGAATGCAATGAAAATGCTTTACAGCACAGAATTCCGAGGCTTTTTTAAACATTTTTTATCTGTGAAGTGCTTTTCGGGATCTGCACAGCTGAGTGCCAGGACTGAACACTGTAATCTGTTCTACATGTGCTTAAACACACACACACGCACACACACTGCAAATCTCTATTTGAAAATGCTATGAAATGAGTGGGTGATTTATCTAAGTTGTAGGAGTGCGAAGTATTTCCATTGCAAAAGCACACTCTTGATACAAATTTTAAAAAAAAGGAAAGAAAATGTATATGCTATGTATTATTATTCATGCCAGCATATTATAACTGAATTTAAGTGTATTTGTGTAATCTTGTCGTGTACTCACGATACTTCCTGTAGGCCCTGCTCTGCCCTGTGGTCCATCGTTGCCTGGTAAACCCTGTGGAAAAAAAACGCACGCATGAGCCAATCACAGCGAATGCTACATAACCTGACAGTTCTATAAAGCAATCATAAGTGAAGGACACGTTACTCTGGGTCCAGGAGGGCCGTCCCGCCCCAAGGTTCCTGGGTTTCCTGGGATGCCCTGCAGTGAAAAACAGAATGAGAGAAACATGTGATCCAAGTCACAGCACTAACTACTGTGAGACAGCATGCTTGACAAATAAACATACTACAATATATGACACACAGAGGAACATTTCAGGAACGTTTCGAACAATACAATACAACGAGACCGTCAATGACGGTGTAGCTCACTCCAGCCCCGTCTAGTCCAGAAGGAACGATCTAAAGTGGGCCACCTTCCTTGCACAATAAATGTTGCAAGCTATATACAAGCTAAAAATAGAAGCGATATCCACCCTAGGAATACCGACCTGTTCGCCAGAAAGAATCCAAAACGGCGAGGAATTGACCGAGAAAAGAGATTTTTGTTGAACTGCTCATTAAGGCTTAATTAGTCCATAACTTCATTAATAATTGTAATTAAGTAAATCTGGGTAGACATTATATGCACCTTAGGTACCCCTACCTTCATGCCAGAAAGAATGAAAATCGGTGAAGAATTGAGGGAGAAGAAGCGATTTGTGTGGAAATTGCTCGTTAGGGCTTAATTACTCCATATCTTCATTGTTAATTGTAATTATGCAAATTTGTGTCAAAGCTATATGCACCCCAGGCAGCCCTACCTTCCTGAAAAAAAGAATAAAAATCAGTGAAGAATTGAGAGAGAAAAAAGGATTTTCCTGAAATATGGACGACGCTGGATGGACGCCAGACAACACATGATGTCATAAACTCATCGCCTGTCAGCTGGATGAGCTAATAATTCTAAATTACAAATAATATAGAAATAAATAAAATTATTATATCCACATTCACTGGATATGAGCAATCGCACGCGCTGATTGGCAACTCTACTACTAGGATATCAGCTCATATACAGTGAGTAGAGAAAAACAAAATGGCAGAGTGTGTTGCTGAACCAACCAAGGATGAAATAAAAACTCGACTCGAGAACAAAACCCCCAAAATTGCTATCAAGTATTTAAAAGCAACAGAAATAGCTAAAATAATATACTCCCTCCACCCCCCCCCTCCGACATCTCCTATTCCACACTCCAGCCCAGTCGGTGGCGGTAATGCACCTTTAAGTTGGTTTGCCAACTGCCAAAAAACCTTAAAGAAGAAGAAAACCTCAAAAACACAAAAAAAGCAATAAAATATGGAATGAAAGTATTTATTGGTAAGAACATATCCTTTTTTATTTTTCAAGAATTATTATTGCATTTTTCACACTCCCCTCCTAGATCTGCCACCTTATTGTGGTGGAGGGGTTTGTGTGCTTGAATGATCCTAGGAGGTATGTTGTCGGGGGCATTACACCCCTGTTAGGGTCTCCCAAGGCAGACAGGTCCTAGGTGACAGGTCAGACCAAGAGCAGTTCACCAAAACCCTTATGGATAATAATAGATCAAGGACCGTGACATCACCCGGTATGGCGCAGCCAGGGCCCCACCCTGGAGCCAGGCCCAGGGTTGGGGCTCGTATGCGAGTGCTTGGTGGCCGAGCCTTTGCCCACGGGGCCCGGCCAGGCTCAGCCTGAAGTGATGACGTGGGCCAGACCTCCTGTGGGTTCACCACCCATAGAGGTAGCTGTAGGGGGCCGGTGCAGTGTGGATTGGGTGGCAGTTGAAGGCAGGGGCCTCGACAACCTGATCCCCAAACACAGCAGCTAGCTGTTGGGACATGGAATGTCACTTCGTTGGGGGGAAAAGAGCCTGAGCTTGTGCGGGAGGTTGAGAGGTACTGGCTAGAGATAGTCGGGTTCACCTCCATGCACAGCTTGGGCTCTGGAACCCAGCTCCTCGAGAGAGGCTGGACTCTCCACTTCTCTGGAGTCGCCCATGGTGAGCGGCGGCAGGCTGGTGTTGGCTTGCTTATAGCTCCCCAGCTCAGCTGCCATGTGTTGGAGTATACCCCAGTGAACGAGAGGGCCGCCTCTCTGCACCTTCGGATCGGGGACAGGGCTCTTGCTGTTGTTTGTGCCTACGGGCTGAATAGCAGTATAGAGTATCCGGCCTTCTTGGAGTCCCTGGGAGAGGTACTGAGAGGTGCTCAGACTGGGGACTCCATTGTTCTACTGGGGGACTTCAACGCTCACGTGGGCAATGACAGTGACACCTGGAGGGGCATGATTGGGAGGAACGGCCTCCCCGATCTGAATCCGAGTGGTGTTTTGTTATTGGACTTCTGTGCTAGTCACAGTTTGTCCATAACGAACACCATGTTCGAGCATGGGGTGTCCAAAAGTGCACATGGCACCAGGACACCTTAGGTCAGAGGTCGATGATCGACTTTGTTGTCTTTTCATCTGATCTCTGGCCCTATGTCTTGGACACTCAGGTGAAGAGAGGGGCTGAGCTGTCAACTGATCACCACCTGGTGGTGAGTTGGATCCACTGGCAGAGGAGGAAGCTGGACAGACCTGGCAGGCCCAAACATATGGTGAGGGTCTGCTGGGAACGTCTGGCTGAGCACCCTGTCAGGGAGGTCTTTAACTCCCACCTCCGGGAGAGCTTCTCCCAGCTTCCAAGGGAGGCAGGAGACATTGAGTCTGAGTGGACCATGTTCTCTACCTCCATTGTAGACGCGGCCGTTTGGAGCTGTGGCCACAAGGTCTTCAGTGCCTGTCGTGGCGGCAATCCCTGAACCTGGTGGTGGACACCGGAAGTAAGGGATGCCATCAAGGTGAAGAAGGAGTCCTATCAGGCCATGTTGGCCTCCGGGCTCCTGAGGCAGCTGACAGGTATTGGCAGGCCAGGCGTGCCGCAGCTCGGGCAGTTGCGGAGGCAAAAACTCGGAACTGGGAGGAGTTCGGTGAGGCCATGGAAGAGGACTATCGGTCAGTCTTGAAGAAATTCTGGCAAACTGTCCGGCGCCTCAGGAGGGGGAAGTAGTACTCTGCCAACACTGTTTACAGTGCGGGTGGAGAGCTGTTGACCTCGACTGGGGACATTGTCGGGCAGTGGAAGGAATACTTTGAGGATCTCCTCAATCCCACCATCAGGTCTTCCATTGAGGAAGTGGAGGCTGATGACTCAGAGGTGGACTCGTCCATTACCCAAGCTGAAGTCACTGAGGTGGTTTGCAAGCTCCTCGGTGGCAAGACACCGGGGGTGGATGAAATCCACCCTGAGTATCTCAAGTCTCTGGATGTTGTGGGGCTGTCTTGGCTGACACGCCTCTGCAACATTGTGTGGAGGTTGGGAACAGTGCCTCTGGAGTGGCAGACTGGGGTGGTGGTCCCTCTTTTTAAGAAAGGGGACCAGAGAGTGTCCTCCAATTATAGGGGAATCACACTTCTCAGCCTCCCCGGGAAGGTTTAGTCCAGGGTAGTGGAGAGGAGAATTCGGCCAATAGTCGAACCTTGGATCCAGGAGGAACAATGTGGTTTTCATCCTGGTCGTGGAACATTGGACCAGCTCTATACCCTTCATAGGGTGCTCAAGGGTTCATGGGAGTTTGCCCAACCAGTCCACATGTGCTTTGTGGATCTGGAGAAGCCATTCGACCGTGTCCCTCGTGGTATTCTGTGGGGGGTGCTTCGGGAGTATGGGGTTTGGGGCTCTTTGCTAAGGGCTGTCTGGTCCCTGTATGAACAGAGCAGGAGTCTGGTTCACATTGCCGGCAATAAGTCAGACCTGTTCCCAGTGCATGTTGGACTCCGGCAGGGCTGCCCTTTGCCACCAGTTCTGTTCATAATTTTTTTGGACAGAATTTCTAGGTGCAGCCAGGGGCCAGAAGGAATCCTTTTTGGGAACCACAGGATTTCATCTCTGCTTTTTGCGGATGATGTTGTCCTGTTGGCTTCTTCAAACCAGGACCTTCAGCATGCACTGGGGTGGTTTGCAGTCGAGTGTGAAGCGGCTGGGATGAGAATCAGCACTTCTAAGTCCGAGGCCATGGTTCTCAACCGGAAAAGGGTAGCTTGCCCTCTCCAGGTTGGTGGAGAAGTCCTGCCTCAAGTGGAGGAGTTTAAGTATCTCGGGATCTTGTTCACGAGTGAGGGAAGGATAGAGCATGAGATTGACAGGCGGATCGGTGCAGCCTCCGCAGTGATGTGGTCGCTTTACCGGTCCGTCGTGGTGAAGAAGGAGCTGAGCCAAAAGGCGAAGCTCTCAATTTACCGGTCGATCTATGTTCCGACTCTCACCTATGGTCCTGAGCTTTGGGTAATGACCGAAAGAACAAGATTGCGGATACAAGCGGCCGAAATGAGTTTCCTTCGCAGGGTGGCTGGGCGCTCCCTTAGAGATAGGGTGAGAAGCACAGTCACTCGGGAGGAGCTCGGAGTACAGCTGCTGCTCCTCCACATCGAGAGGAATCAGCTGAGGTGGCTCGGGCATCTCTTTCGGATGCCTCCTGGACGCCTCCCTGGGGAGGTGTTCCAGGCATGTCGCCCCAGGAGGAGGTCCCGGGGAAGACCCAGGACACGCTGGAGGGACTATGTCTCTCGGCTGGCCTGGGAATGCCTCGGTGTTCTTCCCGAGGAGCTGGCCGAGGTGTCTGGGTAAAGGGAAGTTTGGGCTTCCATGCTCAGACTGCTGCCTCCGCAACCCGGCCCTGGATAAGCGGATGAAGACGAGGCATTTTTCACAAATTGCTCCTGTCATTTCGCCGGTTTGTTTACATTCTACATAGAAATGATTTTGTCCAATGTTTTGTATGAAGTTTTTATTCATCGACTTTGCAAAAAATAAAAATGCTGTTTATCAAAATCCAGTGAATGTGGACAGAATAAAACAGTTATTCCACTCAATCTTATCATGCGTGGCTGATGGCTGACTTGGTGTTACATGTCTCATCAGCTATCAGCTCACGTACGACTCGATTTCATGGAATAACTGTCAAATATTCGATGGAAATACTGTATATAAAAAGGAGTTATGAACAAAACCTAATAAGAGGACTATTTACAATGTTATCATCAAATTTATCACCTCTGAAAATAATACAACTTCAAGTTATGTTTAAAAATGGATACTGATCGAGACTTGAAATTGCCTCTGGGAGTGAGATCCAGACAGAGACCGTGCTATAAAGAAATGAGCTCTATGCCTTGGCAGGATGACACTTTTGGGACGTTCAGATTGATACTATTTCTAGTATCTTGTTGATGTATAATGGAGCGTTTCCTGAACAAGTTGGTAAGATAATTGGGGCAAGATTATTGATGCATTTATAAGTACATAAGTATGGTGTCTCTCATGGTTAATAAATCAGACACAGGCAAAAGCTTCAGTTCCTTGAAAGTAGGTGTTATCTATACTACTAAAGGAAGGCTGTCTGGTTCTCCATGTTCTCCATGGATGCAAATCGACAGGGCTGGACGCACATACTCCATACTTTGCACATGGATTGGTGACACCCCAAAGACAACATTTTTGATTTTCCAAAACATGGGATTAGAGCTAATCCAGCACACTATTCATTTCCCATAGGCTACATGCTCACGCTAACACACTGCACGCGGCCTTGGCAGGGAATCCCCTCCCCCACTCGCCTCACACTCAGCGTTCCTCACTGGAGACTTCCGATAGGGCCATGTCTACGTCACTGAGGAGACACGGGGAGCGAGGCTCCATGCTCGTACTAATACACTGTGCTAATCCAGGTTCAAGGACAATAACTACTAGTGTGATCATATTTGTGCTGCCCAGATAGAATTTGGGCAGCACAATTCTGGAACTTATGAATACTTGAATTACTGGTACCTGACCAGACAGTCGAACAGTAAAAAAGCTTAGTAAAAATTAAAGCAGAAATGAAAAAATTTTAAAAAGTGCCTGTTGGTCAAAAAAGTGACGGATCCGATTTATCATTACTAGTTTGCTTATTAGGTCTGTGCCTAGAGTCCTGATATGTTCATCAAACGACAAGTTCTTATCGACTATAACGCCGAGGTCTCTAACTGACTGAACGATGGGTAGCTCCTTTCACAAGAACGTAATGGGCGGAATAGGCGTCTGACTGAGCATCTCACTTAATGCAGACACACAGAACTCGGATTTGTCAGGATTAATCAGCAAACTGTTCTCATAAAGTAAATAGTATGATATCTGAATCAAGAAGCCATTTAGTTTACAAAACATAGCAGTAAATGCAATCAGTCTGTCTAAAGATGTCTAAAATGGAGCTAGCTCTCAGTCTGCTTTTATTATTATTTTTTTTTTGATCAAGCTGTTAGATATTTACGTGCCCTAGAGCCATAAAGACATGGACATAACCTTAATCAATTGTGTGTAATCAGATACCATCTGTCACAGTGTCACGTCATCATCAAAACAAAGAACAACACTGACATACTCTGTCAAAACAAGAGCGGGGAACGTTTTAAATTGTTTAAATGACCGAATGACTGTAAAAAAAAAAAAAAAAAGGATTACGTGTCTCCATGCCTTTCTGTTTTTTTTTTTTTAGAAATGAAGCCAAAATTCCTTGGCCATGTTCTCAAAATTGGAGCCAGAGTCTGCACAGTTGAGATGAGTATCAAAGTCAGGTACTCATTTGGTAAGCCCTGCCCACTTCTCCCAATACCAAAATCCAGCTCGCTGTAGAAAGTCAAATTTGACAGTAATAATAAGTTACAAAACAATGGTTTAGTACAACCCCAATTCCAAAAAAAGTTGGGATGCTGTGTCAACTGAAAATAAAAACAGAATGTGAAGATTTGCAAATCATGGAAACCCTATATTTCATTCAAAATAGTACAAAGACAACATGTCAAATATTGAAACTGAGAAATTTTATTGTTTTTTGAAAAATATATTCTCATTTTGAATTGGATGTCAGCAACACATTTCAAAAAAGTTGGGACAGGGCAACAACAGACTGAAAACATTGTGTAATGCTATAAAAAAAAAAAGTGGTTAATTGGCAACAGATCAGTAAGATGATTGGGTATAAAAAGAGCATCCCAGAGAGGCGGAGTGTCTCAGAAGTAAAGATGGGGAGGGGTTCACTGGTCTGTGAAAGACTGCGTGGGCAAACAATGCAACAATTTAAGAATAACGTTCCTCAATGTAAAACTGCAAAGAATTTGGGGATCACATCATCTATGGTACATAATATCATTAAAATATTCAGAGAATCTGGAGAAATCTCTGTATGCAAGAGACAAGGCTGCAAACTGACATTGGATGCCTGTGATCTTCAGGCCCTCAGGTGACACTGCATTAAAAGCAGACACGTATCTGTAGTGGAAATCACTGTATGGGCTCAGGAACACTTCAGATAACCATCGTCTGTGAAAACACTTCATTACGGCATCCACAAATATAAGCTAAAACCAGATATAACCAATATCCAGAAACACCACAACCTTCTCTGGGCCCGAGCTCTTTTATGATGGACTGAGGTGAAGTGGAAAATTGTCCCGAGGTCTGACGAATCAAAAGTAGAAATTCTTTTTAGAAATCATAGACACCACATCCTCCAGGCTAAAGAGGAGAGGGACCATCCGGCTTGTTATCAGTGCACAGTTCAAAAGCCAGCGTCTGTGATGGTATAAGGGTGCATTAGTGCACATGACATGGGTAGCTTGTACATCTGGGAAGGCATCATTAATGCTGAATAATATTTACACATTTCAGAGCAGAGCAATATGCTGCCTTCCAGACAAAATCTTTTTCAGGGAAGGCCTTCCTTCTTTCAGCAAGACAATGCCAAACCGCTTTCTGCACATAATAAAACTGCATGGCTCTGTAGTAAATGAGTCTGAGTGCTAAACTGGCCTGCTGCAGTCCAGACCTGTCTCCCATTTAAAACATTTGGTGCATTATGAAGCACAAAATATGACAAAGGAGACCCTGAACTGTTGAGCAACTGAAACTGTATATCAGGCAGGAATGGGACAACATTTATCTTTCAAAACTACAGAAGTTGGTCTCCTCAGTTCCCAAATGTTTACCGAGTGTTGTTAAAAGTAGAGGTGATGCACCACAGTAGTAGACATGCCCCTGTCCCAACTTTTTTGAAATGTGTTGGTGACATCAAATTCAAAATGAGCATATACTTTTCAAAAAACAATAACATTTCTCAGTTTCAACATTTGATATGTTGTCTTTGTACTATTTTCAATGAAATATAGGGTTTCCATGATTTGCAAATTATTGCATTCTGTTTTTATTTACAGTTTACACAGCATGCCAACGTTTTTTGGAATTGAGGTTGTAGGTCAAACTCTGCTGCTTGACACACTTGACTACAAAATCAGCTACTCCAGGTAATGAACAGACAAGGTGCAATGCAGGTGCTGCAGCCGGTCTCTTCCAGCCAAGGCTGTCAATCACTTCATTACTAAATGTAGCCATGCCTTCTTATGATAGTGTAGAACAATGTAAAAAAAATGTGCAGATGGCTGCAAAATGAAGCATAGAGAAAACGAACTGGTCGAATCAGACACTGTAGATGGAAAGACAGTTTAAATAAAAATAGTGACATGGAAATTAGGCTGGTTTGTCATTGAAACACATGGAGATGGGCGGAGCTACATGTTATACTGCAGCCAGACAGCAGGGGCACTAGACTTGTAGTTGCTTCACTTTTTAGAGACATTTTAGTGTTACACTGTCCAAGGTTTTTTTTTTTTTACATAAATTGAAATGATCTAGGCGGCACGGTGGTGTAGTGGTTAGCGCTGTCGCCTCACAGCAAGAAGGTCCTGGGTTCAAGCCCCGGGGCCGGCGAGGGCCTTTCTGTGTGGAGTTTGCATGTTCTCCCCGTGTCCGCGTGGGTTTCCTCCGGGTGCTCCGGTTTCCCCCACAGTCCAAAGACATGCAGGTTAGGTTAACTGGTGACTCCAAATTGACCGTAGGTGTGGTGAATGTGAGTGTGAATGGTTGTCTGTGTCTATGTGTCAGCCCTGTGATGACCTGGCGACTTGTCCAGGGTGTACCCCGCCTCTCGCCCGTAGTCAGCTGGGATAGGCTCCAGCTTGCCTGCGACCCTGTAGAAGGATAAAGCGGCTAGAGATAATGAGATGAGATGAGATGAGATGAAATGATCTAATAAAAAGATATTTGTAACATGAATATTTCATCACTGATGTTGCATGAACAGAGATATTCGAGTAAAGAGACAACAGTGAGGCTTGTATTCAAACATCATGCGCGATTTTATACCTCAGGTGTTGAGACAGAAAGTAATGTTCTCATCTCATTATCTCTAGCCGCTTTATCCTGTTCTACAGGGTCGCAGGCAAGCTGGAGCCTATCCCAGCTGACTACGGGCGAAAGGTGGGGTACACCCTGGACAAATCGCCAGGTCATCACAGGGCCGACACATAGACACAGACAACCATTCACACTCACATTCACACCTACGGTCAATTTAGGGTCACCACTTAACCTAACCTGCATGTCTTTGGACTGTGGGGGAAACCGGAGCACCCGGAGGAAACCCACGCGGACACGGGGAGAACATGCAAACTCCACACAGAAAGGCCCTCGCCGGCCACGGGGCTCGAACCCGGACCTTCTTGCTGTGAGGCAACAGCGCTAACCACTACACCACCGTGCCGCCCAGAAAGTAATGTTGATGCTGATAAACATATTTTATTTCAGTTCAGGACTAGAAACCATGTGAATGGTTTTCACAGGTCGCCAAACATACAGTGTTTAGAAAGAGCCAATTTCACACATCTGCAGTACATATTCAGATTGAAGTGTCTGATACAGAACCTGATCTTGTTAACACTTAAAGGAGATACGCAGAACCATGGCCTCACTTTTTGCTTATAAATGCCTTGGGGCCTCAAGAATGGCACAGGAATAGTTTTAAGTGTTAACAATAAATCTAATATAGTAATTTTTACGATTAAAGTGATTCATATAGGTAGCGGTCTTGATATCTGTGACGTCACAGCAGGAAGGCTATCGGTCTCATCGCCATTTCCGCTAGACTAAAACACAGAGCTGACTGCAACTCCGAGCTTCCATTTTGAGCTAATTTATCGCCATGCCACGTAGATGTGTTGCTGGCGGGTGCAGCAACACGACAGAAGGTGGATTTATGTTGCATTCATGGCCCAAGAATGTTCAAACTGCAAAGATTTGGACGCATTTTACAAGAAATTCACTGGCAGATTTTACTGATGACTCGTACGAAACCTCTGATCTATTGAGGAGCGTTGGCTATAAGCCTGTATTGAAAGAGGGTGCAGTACCAACAATTAAAGGAAAAGAAAACTACAAGAAAAGGAAAGTAAGTTCAGTTCTTCCAGAGTGTGATCCGAGCAGTAATGGCGGAGTACTGAGTATGGAGAAAATGGAGAATGAGTGGACCAGTCGTCAGATTTCTCCGCTGGATATACCTGCCTCAGCAGCAATATCTCACCCTTATGTGGAAGAAGCAAATGAATGAAGAACTGAACGAAGAACTGAAAGTCAGATTGTTTTGAAACAATCAGCCACAAGATTGGCATTCAAGAAGCGAGAACACAGATAGGTAAGATGCGACTCTCATTTGGTTACATCACAACAACAACAACAACACTCGTTTACCTGCATTTAGATTAATACATGTAACTTACCGGTATAAGATTATTGAATTTGCTTCAGAATGTGATTGTCTCAGTTCATCTGATTATTTAATTAGCCTTTTACATTTTATCAGTGAAAATGCATGCATGTACATGTCTGTTGCATAAGTTATAACACCTATCCTGTTTTAATGAGAGTCACATGAGACTGTCAGTTCAATTCCATCCAATTCTCTAGACGGCTTTGTTCTCTGGCTTTATTTCGTAAGATGGGGGCCTCCATGGCCGACATGTTACTATCAGATTCACTTTCTGATGGTTCGAACTGATACGGTTCTACATGTATAACAGTAGCATGTACACACACTCCAATTTCAGGACTATCACAGTCACATGTATTACTACCTGAGGAATCCGAAGAATCTCCAATAAATTTGAACAAAGAGGCCATTGCAACCACTCTCGCCTGCCGAGTCTGGCTTTGGTCTATAGCTGTCAAAGGCCTCGGCCTTAAAACCTGTTACCGCTGTGACGTCACATGCTCAGGGCTGGCTGGATCAAAAACTCTCAAATATATATATATTTTTTATTCTCATTTATGCAGCATACAAGAGTCAAGGATGGAGATACTATCCACTCAGAAATTTATTTAAAAATAAAGGTTCTGCATATCTGCTTTAAACTCACAGGTTATTATTCAGTTATAATTCACATCGTGTGAAATCCTGAAGTTCAGATTTTACCTGAATACCTCGAGGTCCTGCTTCACCTTTTTCCCCTTTCTCACCTGGACCACCCTAAAGTACATAAACATCACAAGGAAACTTTCTAAGGTCACGTCTGTGATGAGCTCAGAAGCACATTCAGGCCCTAAATGAGCAGGTTGCAAGGAAATAATAACAAACCTTGTTCGGTATTTATCAGTCAGACAAATCCAACAGAAAAAAATAATGTGGCTGTAAAAACCACACAGCATGTGCAGGGAGGTCAACTGTGACACGTAGGTAATTGTGGAGACTAATTACACAGAATTCTTATTTGCATCTGTGTGTATAAACACGTGTGTGTTACCGGAGGGCCTCTGATGGATCGCCCAGTGTGTCCCTGGGGCCCTGGAGGCCCTTGAGGTCCTGGTACTCCTGGTTCTCCAGCTGGACCCGCTGGACCCTGAGAGAGAGAGCAAGAGAAAGAGAGCACAACAGAGAGAGAGCGTGACAGAGAGAGAGAGCGACAGAGAGAGACAGAGTGACCAAGAGAGAGAGAGCGAGAGAGAGCAACAGACAGAGAGAGAGAGAGAGAGAGAGAGAGCGACAGAGAGAGAGACAGAGAACAACAGAGAGAGAGAGCACAAGAGAGTGACAGAGAGAGAGCAACAGACAGGGAGAGAGAGAGAGAGAGAGAGAGAGAGAGAGAGAGTGCAACAGAGTGCGACAGAGAGAGAGAGAGAGAAACAGAGAACAACAGAGAGAGAACGACAGAGAGAGACAGAGAGCAGCAGAGAGAGAGAGAGAAAGCAAGAGAGAGACAGAGAGAGAGAGACAAAGCGAGAGAGCGTGACAGAGTGTGACAGAGAGAGAGCGTGACAGAGAGAAAGCAACAGAGAGAGAGAGAGAGAGAGAGAGAGAGAGAGAGAGAGAGAGAGAATGACAACTATACTCACACTATTTCGTGATGTATAACTGATCAGACATTAATAAACAGACTGTACCACAGGACCGGGTTCTCCTCGATCTCCTCTTGCCCCTCTAATACCAGGACCTCCCTGTGAAGTGCACACACACACACACACACACACACACACACACACACACACACACACACACACACACACACACACAGCATAATTTGAGTTTGTAATTAACTTTGGGGGAAGATAAGATATTCCTTTGCTGATCCCCATGGGGAGAAATTCAGAAGTTACAGCAGCTCAAGTACAGAGTAAAATATTGATGATTATTATACATCCAGGACACATTTTTGATGGAACACAAACGTTTTCTATTCCCTTCTAGCGGGTTTCATTCATTTGGTTTGATAGCATGTAATATCGATTTGGTTTGTTAGCATATCGCTAATCCTACATGTATTACATCACTCTACCCAATGAAGAATGAGCATTGAATATCCATCCATCATCCATAACCGCTTATCCTGTGCAGGGCTGCAGGCAAGCTGGAGCCAGCTGACTATGGGTGAGAGGTGGGGTACACCCTGGACAAGTCACCAGATCATCACAAGGCTGACACACAGAGACAAACAACCATTCACACTCACATCTATGGTCAATTTAGAGCCACCAATTAGCCGAACCTGCATGTCTTTGGACTGTGGGGGAAACCGGAGCACCCGGAGGAAAACTATGCAGACACGGGGAGAACATGCAAACTCCGCACAAAAAGGCCCTCATCAGCCGCTGGGCTTGAACCCAGAACCTTCTTGCTGTGAGGTGACAGTGCTAACCACTACACCACTGTGCCGCCTGGCGTTGAATAAGGTTTACGATATTGTATGGTTGTCAAGACAACATGTCGTCACACGTCAGAGCTAATGCGAATATCCAATGAGAAAGTTTTCTGCTGCGCATGGGCAAAAGTATTTCTTTGTTCGCCAGGAAATAGAAAAACGTGTTGAATACCTGAAAGGCTAACAAAACTTCATGAGATATTCTTCACGCATATTTACAAGAGAAAAACATACCAACGGACATTAAAAAAAAACTGGAAGAGAGACACATCAGAGACGTAGAACTTCCGTGCTAGCGAGCGACTGTGACAATTTGTGAACAAACATGGTCACCAGGTTTGCTTCATTAAATACGGAAGATTTTGAGAGAATTTTGAAAGAGAAAGACACATTGAACGCTCAAAAGGAATGTGTATTTATAATAATAAAAATGATATTGTCTGGCTTTTTTTGTGGTCTATCAGATGTATTCCATTCAGCTACTCATCTTCGACTCATTTCAGTATCATGCTAGCTGAATGGAATATATTTGATATACCACTCAACACCAACCAATATTATTTAAATGTAGACTAAGTAAAAAAAAAAAAAGAATAGAATAAAAATCGAACGAAATAAGGACAACTGCTCACACAAGACAGCAACGAACAATAATAATTAGTCTTGGCACTGCATCTACTAATGGTGTGTATAAACTAGTGATGTAGATCTATATAAAGTGACAGTGAAGTGAGGTATCAGTAGATATTCTGAATCGTAAGTGGTGGAATTATAAACAGCAATCATACAACATGTGATAAGGTACATGATAATAGTCCAGATTAAAAAAAAAAAAAAAGTACTATGGCAAAGGAGAAAAAGTACAGAATCTACAGAATATATACAACCCCGATTCCAGAAAAGTTGGGACAAAGTACAAATTATAAATAAAAATGGAATGCAATGATGTGGAAGTTTCAAAATTCCATATTTTATTCAGAATAGAACATAGATGACATATCAAATGTTTAAACTGAGAAAATGTATCATTTAAAGAGAAAAATTAGGTGATTTTAAATTTCATGACGACAACAACACATCTCAAAAAAGTTGGGACAAGGCCATGTTTACCACTGTGAGACATCCCCTTTTCTCTTTACAACAGTCTGTAAACGTCTGGGGACTGAGGAGACAAGTTGCTCAAGTTTAGGGATAGGAATGTTAACCCATTCTTGTCTAATGTAGGATTCTAGTTGCTCAACTGTCTTAGGTCTTTTTTGTCGTATCTTCCATTTTATGATGCGCCAAATGTTGTCTATGGGTGAAAGATCTGGACTGCAGGATGGCCAGTTCAGTACCCGGACCCTTCTTCTACGCAGCCATGATGCTGTAATTGATGCAGTATGTGGTTTGGCATTGTCATGTTGGAAAATCCAAGGTCTTCCCTGAAAGAGACGTCGTCTGGATGGGAGCATATGTTGCTCTAGAACCTGGATATACCTTTCAGCATTGATGGTGTCTTTCCAGATGTGTAAGCTGCCCATGCCAAACGCACTAATGCAACCCCATACCATCAGAGATGCAGGCTTCTGAACTGAGCGCTGATAACAACTTGGGTCGTCCTTCTCCTCTTTAGTCCGAATGACACGGCGTCCCTGATTTCCATAAAGAACTTCAAATTTTGATTCGTCTGACCACAGAACAGTTTTCCACTTTGCCACAGTCCATTTTAAATGAGCCTTGGCCCAGAGAAGACGTCTGCGCTTCTGGATCATGTTTAGATACGGCTTCTTCTTTGAACTATAGAATTTTAGCTGGCAATGGCGGATGGCACGGTGAATTGTGTTCACAGATAATGTTCTCTGAAAATATTCCTGAGCCCATTTTGTGATTTCCAATACAGAAGCATGCCTGTATGTGATGCAGTGCCGTCTAAGGGCTCGAAGATCACGGGCACCCAGTATGGTTTTCCGTCCTTGACCCTTACGCACAGAGATTCTTCCAGATTCTCTGAATCTTTTGATTATATTATGTACTGTAGATGATGATATGTTCAAACTCTTTGCAATTTTACACTGTCGAACTCCTTTCTGATATTGCTTCACTATTTGTTGGGGCAGAATTAGGGGGATTGGTGATCCTCTTCCCATCTTTACTTCTGAGAGCCGCTGCCACTCCAAGATGCTCTTTTTATACCCAGTCATGTTAATGACCTATTGCCAATTGACCTAACGAGTTGCAATTTGGCCCTCCAGCTGTTCCTTTTTTGTACCTTTAACTTTTCCAGCCTCTTATTGCCCCTGTCCCAACTTTTTTGAGATGTGTTGCTGTTATGAAATTTCAAATGAGCCAATATTTGGCATGAAATTTCAAAATGTCTCACTTCCGACATCTGATATGTTGTCTATGTTCTACTGTGAATACAATATCAGTTTTTGAGATTTGTAAATTATTGCCTTCCACTTTTATTTACAATTTGTACTTTGTCCCAACTTTTTTGGAATCAGGGTTGTACACATGTGTGCTGTGTGTAATGTTCCACATGAGTCCAGCGCAGGAGGAAGTGTGTGTGTGCGTAGCTGCACTGGTCCAATGAAATAATGGCCATGCATCATACAGACATCTTCTGAAGTTTATTTTATCTCTCGTTCTCTTACATCAGCGGACACCATGAAAACGTGTGCACCTCTTGGACCACGTGCAGAATGAAATTATTTTGGGGCTGTATGTCTTTCCTCTGCATCCATGTTGGCTCTGACACATAATGCCATAGTTATACCCTTAAACTCTGGTCATGCAACCCATTACCTCTAAATCAAAATTTTCAACCAGACATTATTTTTAAATTTATCAATTTTTCTTTTGACAGCAGGTGTGATGTTCCACACGTTCCACATGCGAAACCTTTGACAAATCCTCAACATTAAGTGGCAGGATAAAGTCCCAAACAACTCAGTCTTGGAACGCGCAGACACCACATCAACGTTTAGCATCTTGAAGCAAAGGCGTACGCGTTGGATGGGTCACGTGGTTTGAATGGATCTTCTGTACGGCGAGCTTGCTCAGGGAAAAAGA
Organism: Neoarius graeffei; assembly: GCF_027579695.1. Classification (NCBI taxonomy): domain Eukaryota; kingdom Metazoa; phylum Chordata; class Actinopteri; order Siluriformes; family Ariidae; genus Neoarius; species Neoarius graeffei. Next base: position 104,225,507 of record NC_083570.1, read on the forward strand.
CCAATTGGAAGGTCATACCTGCGCGAAAAGGACGTCTTCAAATGTGATCTCAAAGAAATGCAAATTGGCACCTGGGAAGAGTGCGCAAGGGATAGGGGCTCCTGGAAGTGAACAGTGAAGCACAGCCTTGCTACCTTTGAGAATGCGCAGGTCCGGGCAGCAGAAGAAAAGCAGTTGAAGTGACACACTCAACAGCAGTCTGCTGTTGTAAGAGTATGTGATACTTTAATCGGACTTTAAAGTAACAGCAAAAAGTGCGGCTCAACCTCCAAAAATCAAATGATCTGCCGAGACTGAACTTGCCTGGATTACTTTTTAAAGTGGGTATATTTAGACAAATTTTTATCAATGTTACTCCATTAACCTCTTGTTTATTATATTTTTAATGTCACTGAAATGTCAATGCCAATTAATGTTCATGAAAATAAAACGTCACTGAGACAGGAACAGAGTGTGTGTGTGGGGGGGTGTCCCTGTGCATACCGGTGGTCCGGATGGACCAGGAGGGCCTTTACTGTCCTGAGTGCATGTGCAGGCTCGAGGCAGTGCCGGACAATCTGCCTCCTTCCTCTGAAGTCAAGAAAGACATAAACAACAACAGTAAATACTGTACAAAGAAAAACAGCAACAATATGATTTGAAAAAATGACAGGAATACAGACTCTGCATTCTCAAATGCTGCAGTTCTACACCTCTACTTCTAAAATAAAAATGTTCTCAGATGTACAGTGGTGCTTGAAAGTTTGTGAACCCTTTAGAATTTTCTATATTTCTGCATAAATATGACCATCATCAGATTTTTGCACAAGTCCTAAAAGTAGATAAAGAGAACCCAGATAAACAAATTAGACAAAAGATATTATACTTGGTCATTTATTTATTGAGGAAAATGATCCAATATTGGGGCGGCACGGTGGTGTAGTGGTTAGCGCTGTCGCCTCACAGCAAGAAGGTCCGGGTTCGAGCCCCGGGGCCGGCGAGGGCCTTTCTGTGCGGAGTTTGCATGTTCTCCCCGTGTCCGCGTGGGTTTCCTCCAGGTACTCCGGTTTCCCCCACAGTTCAAAGACATGCAGGTTAGGTTAACTGGTGACTCTAAATTGACCGTAGGTGTGAATGTGAGTGTCAGTGGTTGTCTGTGTCTATGTGTCAGCCCTGTGATGAACTGGCGACTTGTCCAGGGTGTACCCCACCTTTCGCCCGTAGTCAGCTGGGATAGGCTCCAGCTTGCCTGCGACCCTGTAGAACAGGATAAAGCGGCTAGAGATAATGAGATGAGATGAGATCCAATATTACATATCTGTGAGTGGCAAAAGTATGTGAACCTTTGCTTTCAGTATCTGGTGTGAGCCCCTTGTGTAGCAATAACTGTAACTAAACGTTTCCGGTAACTGTTGATCAGTCCTGCACACTGGCTTGGAGGAATTTTAGCCCATTCCTTTCGATTGGATTAAGGTCAGGACTTTGACTTGGCCATTCCAGAACATTAACTTTATTCTTCTTTAACCATTCTTTGGTAGAATGACTTGTGTGCTTAGGGTCGTTGTCTTGCTGCATGACCCACCTTCTCTTGAGATTCAGTTCATGGACAGATGTCCTGACATTTTCCTTTAGAATTCGCTGGTATAATTCAGAATTCATTGTTTCGTCAATGATCGCAAGCCGTCCTGGCCCAGATGCAGCAAAACAGGCCCAAACCATGATACTACCACCACCATGTTTCACAGATGGGTTAATGTTCTTATGCTGGAATTCAGTGTTTTCCTTTCTCCAAACATAACGCTTCTCATTTAAACCAAAAAGTTATATTTTGGTCTCATCCGTCCACAAAACTTTTTTTTTTCCAATAGCCTTCTGGCTTGTCCATGTGATCTTGAGCAAACTGCAGACGAGCAGCAATGTTCTTTTTGGAGAGCAGTGGCTTTCTCCTTGCAACCCTGCCATGCACACCATTGTTGTTCCGTGTTCTCCTGATGGTGGACTCATGAACATTAACATTAGTCAATGTGAGAGAGGCCTTCAGTTGCTTAGAAGTTACCCTGGGGTCCTTTGTGACCTCGCCGATTATTACACGCCTTGCTGTTGGAGTGATCTTTGTTGGTCGACCACTCCTGGGGAGGGTAACAATGGTCTTGAATTTTCTCCAGTTGTACACAATCTGTCTGACTGTGGATTGGTGGAGTCCAAACTCTTTAGAGATGGTTTTGTAACCTTTTCCAGCCTGAAAAGCATCAACAATGCTTTTTCTGAGGTCCTCAGAAATCTCCTTTGTTCGTGCCATGATACACTTCCACAGACATGTTGTGAAGATCAGACTATGATAGATCCCTGTTCTTTAAATAAAAACAGGGTGCCCACTCACACCTGATTGTCATCCCATTGATTGAAAACACCTGACTCTAATCTCACCTTCAAATTAACAGCTCACCCTAGAGGTTCACATACTTTTGCCACTCACAGATATAATATTGGATCATTTTCCTCAATAAATAAATAACCAAGTATAATATTTTTGTCTCATTTGTTTAACTGGGTTCTCTTTATCTCCTTTTAGGACTTCTGTGAAAATCTGATGTTGTTTTAGGTCATATTTATGCAGAAATATAGAAAATTCTAAAGGGTTCACAAACTTTCAAGCACCATTGGCCAACAATTTACACAAATTTCTTCTCCCTTCACCCTAAATGTTGCAGATCCACCAAGACATGCTTGTGCCTGAATTTAGTTTTGATAGTTTTGCAGCTACAAGCCTAAAGGTCCAGTCCCACAATACCTATAACTACAACTATAGCGATAACTATCAATAAATCCATCCCCTGCAGTTTATGTGGTTAGTGCTCACAACAGACTGATAAAGATACCTATAGCCCAGGCCTGGGTTTATCCGGATCGGTGAGTTTGCTTCTGGAGCAATTTTTCCAGACCTGGACCTGATCCGATGTGCATGGGTTGTTTTGAAGTCCAAGCTGTACAGTATGGCCCAGAATAATGTGCTACTACTTGGAAAAAACTTCTCTGACTATTCCTAAGTTGCATGCGTTTATTTCCCTGAGTATCAGGACCAAGTGATATTGTAGTCAGGATTATAGTTGTGGTGTTTCTGCTCCAGACTTCAGGCAGAGCATCATGCAAACTGCATGTCTAAATCACACTTGCCTCAAATTTCAAGCAAGTCTGAAGCAGTGAAATAAAATAAAGGAACAACAGGAAAAGTTTAAAAAGTTCAAATTTGGATATCATCTGAATCCTCAAGCACAAAGAATTCTGGTTCAAACGTTTGGCCACGGCTCCTGCCTGAGTGAGTCTGATCCTGGTGTGCAGACTGACCAATCCCTGCTAAGGAAGAGACAAATACTCTGACTGAACCTGTTTTGGCCCAGATACAACACAGAGTCAAAACCACACACACACACACACACAGCGTGATAATTTACGCAAACCTCATGCAAAACAAGGAAACTTCACACACCAAACATAATTTGGTTAAGTGGCTTCATTTAAACTGACCTACAGTACATTAGACTTCTGGCCAAGCTGTCAATATAAAGCAAAACACACACACACACACACACAATAGTGATGTGACAAAGCTCACCAGACTGGGAAGGTCGCAGCACTTGTCTCGACGAGCCTGTGATGTACTACACACAATATCAAATGACTGGAGCTGAAACTACACACACACACACACACACACACTTGAGTCCACATTTATTACATCCTTTACACACTAACCCCCCACTCCCCCAAACACACACACACACACAAGACGACATTTCTTACATCTTTTACACACTACCCCCACTACCCCCAAACACACACACGTCCACATTTCTTACATCTTTTACACACTACCCCCAAACACACATCCATGCACGCACGCACGCACACACACATATACCGGTGCAGAGTTGTCCCTGTCTCCTCTCGATCGGACCATTCTTCCCAGAACCTCCATGCCATCAGTGGTGATGTTGCCAGCAGCATTAATGGGCTTCTCTCCAGCCAGTTTACAGTCCACCATCACCTGGGCCAGTGTCTTACTCACCGCTATATGCAACTACACACACACACACACACACACACACAGACACATTTTACAACATTGTTTCCTTTACAGAAAGACCTCAAGAAGAAAAGCAGCGGATGCACCAGAGACATAAATGTAATCTTTATCTCAGATACAGTTCTGTGCAAAATGCTGTTGAGTAAAGATGCCTTCAGAAATAATGAAATTAAATGCTTTGACAAGAAAATAACACTATAAAAAGCACTAAACAGTTATAAAAGGAAACAAAGTCAATATTTGGTGTGATGACCCTTTGGTTAAAAACAAATAAATAAATAAATAAATTGTAGTTGTCTCAGGTACAATGAGTGCAGTTTTCTAAGGAAATGAGCTGTAGGTTTTACTGAGCGTCTTACAGAACCAGCCACAGTTCTTCTGGACACTTTGACTGTCACACTCGCTTCTTCATTTTGCACCAAACCCCAGTAGCCTTCATTATGTTTTTCTCACCCCTTTCACATACAAAATCCGTTATTGTATGAGGTAAAAACAACACAGAAAAGATAACAAATTTTCATTCCCACTTGGAATGGATATTCATAACGGAAAAGTTACAGATATCGTCTATTCCCCCCTGACTGTATTTAACAGAATGCTATGGAGCGCCAACCATACGAGCCCAGATATGATGTACAATTCACGAGGCAGCAAGTCCATTGCTGTGAAAAGCCCAAGCCAGAAGCTGAGATATTAGCTTACTACTAATTTGGCAGGAGTCGAACCGCATCACGTCTCTGTTGAGAGAGCCATCATGCATGACCCCTTGAACTACTCACCCAGAACTCAATGCACCATGAGACACACCTTTCACTTTTTATCACTCATCATCTTGTGCTTGTTTTTATTTTTCATGCTGATGCATGTTGTTTTTCCTCACTTCTACTGTCATCGTTTCATGCCTGGTGTTTTTTGTTGCTTTGATTTTCCTGTGTAAATAAAAGGCTTCCGCACTTGCATCCATCTCCACACCTCAACCATGATAAAAATACTGAGTGGAAAGAGAGTGTGTTAGGATTTTGCTGGGATTCGAACCTGGTTTGCTGGTGTGATAATCCAGCAAACCCCCACTAGGCCACCAGGCGGATGACTCAAATGCAGAGGCATGAGGTGGAAGTAGAAAAAGTATCAAAAGATTTATTTACAATATTTACACACAAAAATCCAAAAAGTATAAACCAAAACACTCAGAAGATATAAGGGAAAAAATAAAAAAAAATCCAAAAGTTAAAAGTAAATACAAAAGCCAATAACCAGAAAAGAAGGGGTAAAAATCCAAATGCTCAGAAGATCCAAAAGTCAAAAACAAAATCCACAAAGTCCAAAAGAAAGCAAAAATACAAAGAACACAAGGACATAGGCGAGGAAATAGGAACAGAGGTAACTGGAGCTAAACATAACAGCACAAAGACTCCGTGACAAGAGGACTGAACTCAGGGGTATAAATACACAAACTAAAATAGGACACAGGTGACACGAATGAGGACTAGGCGGGGCACAGGACACATGGAAAACAACGAACATAAAACACAGAAACAGTGGCAGCCTCTAGAGGCCAAAACAAACATGACAAGAAAAGGAAATAACAGCGGCCTCTAGAGGCCAAAACAGTCCAAGTCCTAACAGGACCCCCCCCCAGGAGCGTCTCCTGACGTTCCCAGGGCGATCCGGATGGAAGTCCCGACACAGTTCTTTATCTAAGATGTCCCGAGCGGGAACCCAGCAGTGCTCCTCAGGACCATAGCCCTCCCAGTCCATGAGATATTGAAGCCCGCCGCGGACCCGGCGGGAGTCAAGCAGGCGATGCATGGTGAACACAGTCTGACCCTGGAAGATGCGGGGGGGTGGAGGGTTCCTAGGGGCAGGGGCATATGTGGACGTCAGTACGGGCCGCAACAGGGAAACATGGAAAGTGGGGTTGATCCTCAGAGTCCGGGGCAACTGGAGCCGGTAGGCGACAGGGTTCACCCTGCGCACCACCTTGAAGGTGCCAATGTAGCGAGGAGCAAGCTTGCGGTTCTCCACCCACAGCGGAAGGTCCTTAGTGGACAGCCAAACCCGCTGCCCAGGGCGGAAAGCGTGGGCAGGTCTTCTATGGCGGTTGGCCTGAGTCTGGTTGGTTCTGGAGGTATGGATGAGGGTCTTCCTGACCTTGCTCCAGGTCTTTCAACACCGTCTCACATATTGGTTGACCGAGGGCACCCCCGCGTCCTCCTCCTGGTCCAGGAACAGAGGTGGCTGGAACCCGAATTGGCACTGGAATGGCGACAGCTTGGTGGCCGATGACTGCAGGGTGTTGTGGGCGTACTCTGCCCATGGCAGCCAGGTGCTCCACGATGTCGGGTTATCCATAGCCAGGCCTCGCAGGGTGGTTTCCAGGTCCTGGTTGAGCCTCTCCGTCTGGCCATTGGACTGTGGGTGAAACCCAGAGGAGAGGCTGGCAGTGGCTCCGATGACCTTGCAGAACCCGTGCCACACTCGGGAGGAGAACTGGGGCCCTCGGTCTGAGACGATGTCCTGTGGGAGACCAAAGACTTGGAAGACATGATTAAAAATAAGTTTGGCTGTTTCAAGAGCAGAAGGGAGTTTGCACAGTGGTATGAAGTGGCAGGCCTTTGAGAATCTGTCAACTATAACCAAAATAACAGTGTTACCTTGAGACTCAGGGAGACCCGTGATGAAGTCGACTGCCACGTGGGACCAGGGACGCCGGGGAATGGTCAGAGGATGCAGGAGACCCTGGGGACTCTGTCACGGGTTCTTGGTTCTGGTGCAGACCTCACAGGACAGGACAAATGACCTTACTTCCTTCTCCATGTTAGGCCACCAGAAGCATCTTTTCAGGAAGTCCAGGGTCCTCCGAGCTCCCGGGTGGGCGGTGAGAGGGGAAGAGTGACCCCACTGGAGAACCTTGGCCCGGGCTTGATGTGGGACGTACAAGAGGCCCGGTGGCCCTGTCCCAGGACCGGGGTCCTGGCGTTGGGCTCGTCGGACGGCCTCCTCAATACCCCAGCAGACAAGGGCCACAATCCGGGACACAGGGATAATAGGCCCGACTTCACTCTCCCTGTTAGTGGCAGAGAACAGCCTGGACAGTGCGTCAGGTTTGGTGTTCTTGGAGCCGGGGCGGTACGAGAGGGTGAAGTCAAACTGACTGAAAAACAGGGCCCACCTAGCCTGTTGTGGGTTCAGTTTCTTGGCTTGCTGAAGGTACTCCAGGTTCTTGTGGTCCGTCCAAACCAGGAATGGATGTTGCGCTCCCTCCAGCCAGTGCCTCCACTCCTCAAGGGCCAGTTTGACCGCTAGCAGTTCTCGATCCCCCACATCGTACTGGGACGCTGCAGGACTCAGGCGGTGAGAGAAGTATGCGCAGGGGTGCAGCTTTCCTTCCGAACGTTGAGAGAGCACCACACCGACACCACTGTCTGAGGCGTCCACCTCCACGATGAATGGTTGGGAGGTGTCCGGGAGGACCAGAATGGGTGCCATGCAGAAGCGGTCCTTGAGGTCTTTGAACGCCTTTTCCGCCTGAGGAGACCAGACATAAGATCCACCTGTCCCTTTGGTGAGGTCCGACATGGGTGCTGCTACAGAACTAAAGTTCCTGATAAATTTGCGGTAGAAGTTAGCAAATCCTAAGAACCGCTGAACCTCTTTGACGGACTTGGGAGTGGGCCAGTCCCGGATGGCCAGGGTCTTGGCTGGGTCCATTTGGAGTTGGCCTGTCCGTACAATAAAACCCAGAAAGGAGACATCGGGAACATGAAATTCGCATTTTTGGGCCTTGGCAAACAGATTGTTCTGTAGCAGCCTCTGGAGAACCTGGCGGACATGGTGGCGGTGCTCCTGCATGGTCTTGGAAAAGATAAGGATGTCATCGAGGTAGACAAAAACATACAGGTTAATCATGTCCCTCAAGACGTCATTGATTAGGGCCTGAAAAACAGCTGGTGCATTGGTGAGTCCGAAGAGCATCACCTGGTATTCGTAGTGCCCAGACGGGGTGTTAAAGGCAGTCTTCCACTCGTCTCCCTGTCGGATACGGATGAGGTGGTATGCATTCCGTAGGTCCAACTTGGTGAAGACGGTGGCGCCTTGGAGCAGGTCGAATGCTGTGGACATCAGCAGAAGGGGATATCGGTTGCGCACAGTGATCTTGTTCAGGCCCCTGTAGTCAATACATGGTCGAAGCCCCCCATCCTTCTTGCCGACAAAGAAGAAGCTGGCACCAGCGGGTGAGGTGGAGGGTCGAATGAACCCAGAGACCAGGGCGTCTTTGAGGTATTCCTCCATGGCCTTGCGTTCTGGCTGAGAGAGGGAAAACAATCTGCCATGAGGAGGGGTAGTCCCAGGGAGCAAGTCGATGGCACAGTCGTAGGCACGGTGCGGAGGAAGAACGGCGGCCCTGCTCTTGCTGAAAACTTCCTTAAGATCCCAGTACTCTTTGGGAACTTGAGATAACTCGGTGAGATCAGGAGGCTCGGCAAGAACCACAGGAGAGCTAGAGAGCAGACAAGAGGCATAGCAAGCAGGACCCCACTCCACAACCTGGCTAGTGACCCAGTCTATACGAGGGTTGTGGCGGGTAAGCCAAGGGAGACCTAGAATAACTGGGAACTCAGGTGAAGGAATCAGGTGCAGGGATATTTCTTCCTTGTGACCTTGAGACTGGAGAAAGACTGGAGAAGTAACTTGGGTGGCTCTTCCATCACCTAACGCTTGGCCATCGAGGGCAGACACAGACAGTGGGACTTCAAGAGGCGCAGTCGGGACATTGATACTTTGGGCACAGTGAATATCCATAAAGTTTCCAGCCGCCCCTGAGTCTAACAAAGCTTGACAAGAGTGGACGGACTCACCCCAGGAGATGGAGACCGGGATGTAGATTCCTTGGCCAGGGAGTCCGGGAGAGAGGGTAGGCCCCGTCACAGCCCTCCCTCGGCTGGACGGGGCGGTCCTTTTCCCGAGAGTTCGGGACATGATGCTCAGAAGTGACCAGGCTTGCCACAGTAGATGCAGCACTTGTCCCTCCTTCTGCGCTCCATCTCAGATGCGGAGAGGCGAGTACGGCCCACTTGCATGGGTTCTGGACAGTGACTGGAGGAGGTAGACGGGCTCCAGGTAGATGCAGGGAGGCTCAGGACTTGGCGGCGTTCTCTCATCCTGTTGTCCAGACGAGTAGAATGTGAGATCAGTGTTTCGAGGTCACTAGGGCATCTGATAGAAGCCAGACCGTCTTTGATGGGGTCAGACAGACCATGGTGGAAGGCTGACACCAGGGCAGTCTTGTTCCATTCACTTACTGCTGCGAGCGTCCGGAACAAGATGGCATAGTCTGCGACGCTTCCCCCTTGCCGGATGGACATGAGCTTTCTGGCTGCGTCTTTACTGATGTCTGCTTGATCGAAGACACGCAGCATCTCCTCAGTAAACAGCTGGAAATCAGAGCACTCTGGCCCTGTCTCTGCCAGATAGCAGTAGCCCAGGCTCGTGCCTTACCAGCTAATAAGGTTATCACAAAGGCAATCTTGCAGCGATCCATAGTGTAGGTGGTAGGCTGAAGCTCAAAGGTGAGTTGACACTGGGTAAGGAACTCTCGACACTCACTGTGCTTGCCGTCATACCTCTGTGGTGCAGGAAGGCTGGGTTCATGAGGTGAAGAAGGCAGCATGGCAGAAGGCACTGAAGCGGATGGTGGAGCAGGAGCAGAATCAGGTGGAAGAAATGGGGGCAGAGAAGTCAGCTGTGCCAGGGTTCTCCCAATCTGCTGAAGCAGTACCTCGTGGCGAGCAAGGGTCTCACGTTGGCTTGCGAGAGTCCATCCCTGAGTATCCATAGTGGATCTGAGGCGTGTTAATGCAGCCATCATTCCCTGAAGGTTGGCCAGGTAGACAGATGAAGAAGCCTCTGCTGAATCGGTCATGATGGAGTCTTTCTGTTAGGGTTTTGCTGGGATTCGAACCTGGTTCGCTGGTGTGATAATCCAGCAAACCCCCACTAGGCCACCAGGCGGATGACTCAAATGCAGAGGTGTGAGGCGGAAGTAGAAAGAGTATCAAAAGGTTTATTTACAATATCTACATGCAAAAATCCAAAAAGTATAAACCAAAACGCTCAGAAGATATAAGGGAAAAAATAAAAAAAAAATCCAAAAGTTAAAAGTAAATACAAAAGCCAATAACCAGAAAAGAAGGGGTAAAAATCCAAACGCTCAGAAGATCCAAAAGTCAAAAACAAAATCCACAAAGTCCAAAAGAAAGCAAAAATACAAAGAACACAAGGACATAGGCGAGGAAATAGGAACAGAGGTAACTGGAGCTAAACATAACAGCACAAAGACTCCGTGACAAGAGGACTGAACTCAGGGGTATAAATACACAAACTAAAATAGGACACAGGTGACACTAATGAGGACTAGGCGGGGCACAGGACACATGGAAAACAACAAACATAAAACACAGAAACAGTGGCGGCCTCTAGAGGCCAAAACAAACATGACAAGAAAAGGAAATAACAGCGGCCTCTAGAGGCCAAAACAGTCCCAGTCTGAACAGAGAGAAAGCAACAGAGAGAGACAGACAGGAGAGAGAGAGAGAGAGAGAGAGAGAGACAGAAACAGAGAGAGAAAGAGAGAGGGAGAGAGAGAGCAACAGAGAGACAGAAAGAGAGAGACATGCAGAGAGACAGAGAGACAGAGCAACAGAGAGAGAAAGACAGGCAGAGAGAGAGACAGACAGACAGAGAGCAAGAGAGAGACCTTTTTACACAGACATTCTGTAATACTGGCATAAAAAAGTCACCTCAGTGTTCTGGCTTTGGTCATTTACACTGAACCAAATAAAGCAGTGTGTGTTTTTTACACTGCGAGGCAGCGATCCATAACCAGAGGTATGATGTCACAGTGGAGTGTCGGTGTCTAAGGTGATTTATCTCATCTCATCTCATTATCTCTAGCCGCTTTACCCTGTTATACAGGGTCACAGGCAAGCTGGAGCCTATCCCAGCTGACTACGGGCGAAAGGCGGGGTACACCCTGGACAAGTCGCCAGGTCATCACAGGGCTGACACATAGACACAGACAACCATTCACACTCACACTCACACCTATGGTCAATTTAGAGTCACCAGTAAACCTAACCTGCATGTCTTTGGACTGTGGGGGAAACCGGAGCACCCGGAGGAAACCCATGCAGAGAACATGCAAACTCCGCACAGAAAGGCCCTTGCTGGAAGACAGGAGTGGAGAGACTCATATGAGCAACATATTTGTGGATCAGAATCATGTTCGAGGAGAAAGTGCAGAGAAGTAGGATGTGTTTTGATACAGAAAGGCACACGGACCCTCAACACAGTGGTGCTTGAAAGTTTGTGAACCCTTTAGAATTTTCTATATTTCTGCGTAAATATGACCTGAAACGTCATCAGATTTTCACACAAGTCCTAAAAGTAGATAAAGAGAACCCAGTTAAACAAATGAGACAAAAATATTATACTTGGTCATTTATTTATTGAGGAAAATAATCCAATATTACATATCTGTGAGTGGCAAAAGTATGTGAACCTTTGCTTTCAGTATCTGCTGTGACCCCCTTGTGCAGCAATAACTGCAACTAATCGTTTGCAGTAACTGTTGATCAGTCCTGCACACTGGCTTGGAGGAATTTTAGCCCATTCCTCCATACAGAGCAGCTTCAACTCTGGGATGTTGGTGGGTTTCCTCACATGAAATGCTCGCTTCAGGTCCTTCCACAACATTTCGATTGGATTAAGGTCAGGACTTTGACTTGGCCATTCCAAAGCATGAACTTTATTTTTCTTTAACCATTCTTTGGTAGAATGACTTGTGTGCTTAGCACAGGTGATTGCTCTAAGACAACGAGGGAGGCTCGGCCTCCTCTAAAAATGACAAACATCATGTAGGATGAATTGCGCTAGGCTTATGTTATAGCGGACCTTATAAGATTGCTATTTCAGATCCAGAATCATAGAAATATATGTGCTCCACCCAACTACAGTGCGAAATCATTCCGTTATAACTTTCCCCAGTTCGCCTAATGTGTGCGTGAGTTTTTCCCCCTCGTGACAATGTGATGCAGCCCAGGCTCAGTGGACTTCAATGGCATTTGGGAGCTATGCACTTTTCAATATCAAAATGCAAGACGGTTATTGGACAAATACTGCGAAAACGCCCGCCCCACGGACTCCCAGCCTCACAGTGGGAGGGACATGGCAGTTTCCGCGAGGAGACTGGTGATTGGTGAAAGCGGCCGGATATTTTCTTTGATTGACAGCTCGTTTCAAATATAGACAGGCAGCGGTGAATTTCAGTTCAGTCCCATGCGGATTCGCAAGTGGTGTGGTGTATTGTAAGAGATCAGCTTACATTTCGATTTCATTCATTACATACGGTTTCTACCAGCTTTTTTAGTTTGTATATATTTTCATTGTAAATAAAGTGTAAATATAGTGTTGTCAAGTTTGCTATTTTAGTTCCAGAAATTTCGTTTATTTGAGTGACTGAACTTGAACTTGAGGGGGCTAGTCAGCTAGCAAGAAAGCTGCGCACGGATGCCAAGCATTGCTGAGTTAATTTTGGCGATGCCATTTGCCAGTCTTCCTTTCGAGGAAAAAATTAAAATTAAAGAGCAGGGTAGACCAACGCCTCAAATTGACTTGGTGAAAAAGGTAGGGAATAATACTCGTTCCTTTCAGCTCTCCTGGTACGAGAAAGTGAATTGGCTAACAGCAAGTGACCCACATCAACAACAGTAAATAGGCTACTTTAGTAATATGTCATGGATGGACCAAAAATATAGAATCTATTTAAAATGTTTATGCTGAGTATATTATATTGGAATATGTATTTTTCTGGATATGAATTAAACACAGCTACAATTTGGAAAACATTTTTAAACAAAAACACAGCTGAGAACATTTCACACTACAGACCTGGATTAAAAGTGAAGGGTTATCAAAATTGTCAATAAAACATTTCTCAGTCAAAATAAGTAAAATATAGGGAAAGTGTCATTGAATGAAATGTGTGGCACCCAGCTCTATGTTTGGCTCCCCAAGGTCAGTGCTTGTGCCTATTCCAGAACACTCTGCTGTTACTGCTGAGGTTCCTGACAAAGAGCTGCTTTCAATAATGATCAATTTTTAAACAACATGCCACATGCCACAATTTTAAAATATAAAATGTTAAAATATACCCCCCAACACCACCATCATGTATATTGGACAGTAGGCTAATGGGCCAAAATAACCTGTTATTTCACAGTTTGTGACTCTGCCAACAATCAGCCAGATCAGAGGCAAGAGTATGGGCAAAATTGATGTGTTTTTTCTTTTTTTCTTTTAAAATCTGGAAATACTGTAACCGACCAGCCTCCCCTGTTTGAACGACTACCAGCCGCCACTGGTGCTTAGGGTCATTGTCTTGCTGCATGACCCACCTTCTCTTGAGATTCAGTTCATGGACAGATGTCCTGACATTTTCCTTTAGAATCCGCTGGTATAATTCAGAATTCATTATTCCATCAATGATGGCACACAGTCCTGGCCCAGATGCAGCAAAACAGGCCCAAACCATGATACTACCACCACCATGTTTCACAGATGGAATACGGTTCTTATGCTGGAATGCAGTGTTCTCCTTTCTCTAGACATAACACTTCACATTTAAACCAGAAAGTTCTATTTTGGTCTCATCCATCCACAAAACATTTTTTTTTTCCAATAGCCTTCTGGCTTGTCCACGTGATCTTTAGCAAACTGCAGACGAGCAGCAAGGTTCTTTTTGGAGAGCAGTGGCTTTCTCCTTGCAACCTTGCCATGCACACCATTGTTGTTCAGTGTTTTCCTGATGGTGGACTCATGAACATTAACATTAGCCAATGTGAGAGAGGCCTTCAGTTGCTTAGAAGTTACCCTGGGGTCCTTTGTGACCTCGCCAAATATTACACGCCTTGCTGTTGGAGTGATCTTTGTTGGTCGACCACTCCTGGGGAGGGTAACAATGGTCTTGAATTTCCTCCATTTGTACACAATCTGTCTGACTGTGGGTTGGTGGAATCCAAACACTTTAGAGATGGTTTTGTAAACATTTCCAGCCTGATGAGCATCAACAACACTTTTTCTGAGGTCATCAGAAATCTCCTTTGTTCGTGCCATGATACACTTCTACAAACATGTGTTGTGGAGGTCAGACTTTGATAAATCCCTGTTCTTTAAATAAAACAGGGTGCCCACTCACACCTGATTGTCATCCCATTGATTGAAAACACCTGACTCTAATTTCACCTTCAAATTAACTGCTAATCCTAGAGGTTCACATACTTTTGCCACTCACAGATATGTAATATTGGATCATTTTCCTCAATAAATAAATGACCAAGTATAATATTTTTGTCTCATTTGTTTAACTGGGTTCTCTTCATCTACTTTTAGGACTTGTGTGAAAATCTGATGTTTTAGGTTATATTTATGCAGAAATATAGAAAATTCTAAAGGGTTCACAAACGTTCAAGCACCACTGTAAATTCACGCTGGCCCCGGAAAGAAGAACATCAATGTCAAAAATGTCTCACCCCTGTCCCGCCATTCCGGCTGTTCCTTTTACACATACATCGATTCCGTCTCTGTTACAGGGTGTTTCTTTAATCAGGTTGTGCAGACATGTATTTTAATTTATAAGCACTAAAGGGGTTTATGTCTAACTAGTTCTGGTTTTATGACCATGAAACCAAAAACAAAAATATTCTGGTTGATGAATTTACTTCCAAGTATGAGAAAATTCTCACAAGCTTTGGTTGTGTGTTTCTTTCTGTCTATTAGATGGTCAAAAAATGTACCTTCCTCCTTGTAGTCACCATGGAATCAAAGAAAATTGGACTTCTTACAACTGCAATGTGTTAAAATATTACTCTAAATCAAATATTTTAAAATTTCAACTCAAAGTATTTTTGACATGTGATCCAAAGCTCCAAAGAGTAAATAGGGGTACAGTAGGAGTCCATTTCTGTCCCCCAAGGTACTTACTCACTCACTCACTCACTCTCACTAGTACACTTGCTCCTGCAGGAGCGTGGTGCCTCGGCACAAGGTTCTCCAGTCTGTCCTGTTCTGGGCCGCCTCCCAGGCTGATGTCAGGTTGAGACTCAGGTCCCTCAGATCAGCAGACAGCTGGTTGGTCCACTTACTCCAGGGTCTGCCCCTGGGTCTCTTCCATTCAGAGGCTGGTTCTAGAAGTAGCCTGGCTGATTCCAGTGGTGGTGACAGTCTGGCTAGGTGACCACATATGCAGAGACAGGCTGCCAGAATTTTGCTAGTGACAGGTGGTTGGTTGGCATGCTGATGCAGGGTGATGTTTGAGACAAAGTCTTGCCAGCAGAGACCAAAAATCCTACGTATACACTTGTTGTCGAAGGCATCAAGGTGCCATTTCTGTGTCTCTGTCAGGGTCCAGCACTTGGCTCCATACAGTAGGATTGGTTGGACCAGGCTGTTGTAGAGCTTTAACTTGGTGCTGGTTGAGAGGTGTTTGTCTGACCAGATATTCTGTAGACTGGCCATGGCTGCTGCAGTACACCCAATTCAGGTCTGAATGTCCACTGTACTCCTACAATCTGAGGTAATTGTGCTACCAAGATAGCAGAACCTGTCCACTACTTCCACTGTATGGCCCTTGATCACCGGGCATGCTGGGGGAGGCTCAAAGTCACTTAGGCTCTGGACCTTGGTCTTTTGCCAGCTGATCATCAAGCTGAGTGGCTGTGTTTCGATATCCATGTTTTGGAGGGCCACCTGGAGAGTCTGTATGAGCTCAGCCAGGATGGCCACATCATTGGCATAATCCAGGTCAGTGATGTTAATCTGTCCATAGGTAATGCCACATGGACTTTGGGCCACAGTTCTACCCATCACATAGTCTATGGCTGTGTTAAATATGGTTGGAGCCAGGACACAACCCTGTCTGACACTACTAATGATGTTGAAGGTGGCAGACATCTGGCTGTTGACCCACACGCAGGAGACAGTGTCTGAGTAGAGAAGTGACAGCAGGTCCAGAAGTTTTGTAGGAAACCCCAGGGTCTTTAAGATTCTCCACAGAGCTGGCCTATCCACAGAGTCGAATGCCCACTTCCAGCTCTGGGGATAGTGGTGGGGGGTGGTTAAGGAGGTTCATGAAGTGCTCCTGCTATCACTCCAGCTGTTGTTCTGGGGTATCCAGGTCAGAGCCATCCTGGGCCTTAACGTTAGCTGTAGGTGTTGTGGATTTCCCAGAGATGATTCTAAGAGTTTAGCAGGCAAGGAGTACCCTGTTGCTCACTGGTTTCCAGAAGATGAGAGCACAGTGAGCTGAAGGGGCCAGGGCAAGTGCCATGCCTTGGCAATGTAAGCCGTCCTCTCATGGGTGGCACGGTGGTGTAGTGGTTAGCACGGTCGCCTCACAGCAAGAAAGTTCTTGGTTTGAACCCAGCGACTGGTGGGGGCCTTTCTGTGTGAAGTTTGCATGTTCTCCCTGTGTCTGCGTGGGTTTCCTCCAGGTGCTCCGGTTTCCCCCACAGTCCAAAGACATGCAGTTAGGTTAACGTGGGGCGGCCTTGGGCTGAAGTGCCCTTGAGCAAGGTACTTAACCCCTGACTGCTCCCTGGGCACTCTAGTGTGGCTGCCCACTGCTCTGGGTGTGTGTGCATGTGTTCACTGCTTCAGATTTTTCTTCTTCTTCTTCTTCTTAACCATAGGAAAGTGAAGTCATTGGCTGTGCAGGTGCCTAATCCTGGCCAGCGCACCTCAGTGAGACTTGCAATTATAATGTTCAGTCTAGACAGTTCATTGGCTACCAGGTGTGCTGAGCCATCTTTCCTCATAGACAGTATATTCCATGTTGCAATCCACATCGCATTTCCTCTAGGTTTCTTTCGTAGGTCCATTCAGTCCTGGGTCAGTGATCCATTGAGGTCAGTCCTGTTTGAATTCCTTTTTTGTCGAGGTTTCATTGCAGTGTTTTTTTTTACATGGTGGGTCGCTGGCCTTCCGCACAACTCCACAGACACTTGTCATACTGCCCCCAGGGTGGTTGGGGCAGTGTATGTGCTATTGGCCAGCAGCAGCTCCCCTGGGATCTGTCCCACCATGGTTGAACTTGTCAGGAGCAGGGGTAACCTAGCAGGACTAGGCCTGATGGTTCGCCGCCATGCTCTCGATGATATCGTAACCCAGGGTCATTGTTTAAGCCATTGCCTGGGGAATACCGCTAGGAAGTAAGCACTCTGACTCAATCCCCAAGGTACAGTTTACACTAATGTACCCCTTAGGGCTCATTACTGGACCTCAAGGAAACTATGTGTATATTTTAGGGCCAAAAAGGTACCTATATGTTCCTCCCTCTCCCCCCTCTCTCCCCACTTCCCTCTTCCGCAGGCTCAACAATAGTATACAATATGCTTTGTATAGATAATATTGTAAGGAGGAGGCTACAGAATGTTGAAGGCACAAAAAGAGCTGAGTCTTCAATTGTCAGGTATACACACACACATTTTTTTCATTTTATTCCTTCTAACTGACTTAGTAGGGGCAGTGGTGGCTCAAAGTTTAAAGCTCTGGGTTATTGATATGATGGTCATGGGTTCAAGCCACAGCACTAACATGCTGCTGTTGTTGGGCCCTTGAGCAAGGGTCTTAACACTCTGTCCTCCAGGAGCAGTGTGTCATGTACCCTGTTGTTGTTCTAGAGAAGAGTGTCTGCTAAATGCAATGCCATGTAATTTAATTACTACTACCCACCAAATGGTCTTATTTGTTAAAATAAATACACAATTTATTAAAATAAAGACACAGTTAATGACAAAACATGATAATTTTATTATAAAATATTATCACCCTGGGTGGCACGGTGGTGTAGTGGTTAGTGCTGTCGCCTCACAGCAAGAAGGTCCGGGTTCGAGCCCCGTGGCCAGCGAGGGCCTTTTTGTGCGGAGTTTGCATGTTCTCCCCGTGTCTATGTGGGTTTCCTCCGGGTACTCCGGTTTCCCCCACAGTCCAAAGACATGCAGGTTAGGTTAACTGGTGACTCTAAATTGACCGTAGGTGTGAATGTGAATGGTTGTCTGTGTCTATGTGTCAGCCCTGTGATGACCTGGCGACTTGTCCAGGGTGTACCCCGCCTTTCGCCCGTAGTCAGCTGGGATAGGCTCCAGCTTGCCTGCGACCCTGTAGAACAGGATAAAGCAGCCAGAGATAATGAGATGAGATTATCACCCTGATAGCCTTTATTTCATTTGTCTAACACACTCAACATGTCAGACTTACAGTCCTCACTCCAGCAACTACACACTCTACCCACCACATTAGCTTCACTGGAGCTACTGAATGAGCCACAGCAGTTTACTGAAGTGTGAGGAGAAGGTCAATATCTAAGGTGAGACACTAATGAAAAACTAGATGATCAGTATTTTGCACTTCACTCTCTGCTAAGTTAGTCACTCTGTATGAATGATAAGTGCTTTTACCATGAGGCTGAAGTGGTGAGACGTCATATAGATGAGTTTGAGAACAAGGCTAGCTCATTCTGCATGGGCTCATTTTTTGGTTGTGCTTTAAAAAGTTCAGCATAAACTGGATCAGTGTTGAATTTGAGTAAAATGTTGCCCAGAACAGCACAAATCAGCTCTGCATACCTGAAGCTATATGTGTTTCACTGTTTTTGAAAGTTTGATAGACTAAGCGTGTTGGAGTTTGTGAGTTCTTACCTTATGGAAACTGCCATAGAAGAGTTTCTTAATCTCAGGACCCTCAAATGTGACAGTCTGAAAATTCCCCTTATAGTCGTTATTGAAGAATGTCAGTGTTTTCCCTGCATCTGTACACAGATCGGAAAGAAATGGAACACAAGGGAAAACTTAATAACATGATACACACACACACACACTACTCACTGTCTAGGATGACACCCACTAAGGGTTCATTTCCTCTGTTGAGAATTTCCCATAATGCAAACGGTTCCTTAGGGGTTTGGGGCAGCAAGCGGAACACCATGGCGATTGTATAATCAGACGGCAGACCCTCAGGGTGGATGGACCTGGAATCAAAACGGAAGCACAGGGGTTCAGTATACTGTAAAAACCCCACCCCATTTCTTTCTTTCTTTCTTTCTTTCTTTCTTTCTTTCTTTCTGCCAATCTGTCTGTCTGCTTTCCTATCTATCTATCTATCTATCTATCTATCTATCTATCTATCTATCTATCTATCTATCTATCTATCTATCTATCTATCTATCTGCTGATCTGAGCTCTGTGTGTCTACCTGCCTATCTATCTATGTCTATCGATCTGCCAATTTTCTGTCTGTCTGTCAGCTGTGATGTCCTCAGAATACATGTGTGTGTGTGTGGGGGGGGGGGGGGGGTGTTGGAGCATACTAACAAGCAGTGTTGTGTGTTGGTGTGACTGTACAGGATGTAACACCATCTCCACATCAAAGTGAGAAGGAAATGTTAAATGGAGCACTGAGATGTGTCGAGCTTTGTAATTGTGCAGAGAACAGAAGACAATGAAAAGCCTAAATAAACATTATAGACTGTCGACTGAGCCCAGAATATCATAAGAGCATTTGATGTATGATTTGTTTATGTTTTGTTAGGGATCAAATGTCCCGACAGGGACAGGATTATCTAAGGGTTTTCATCTTGTGGGACATGTGGCTTGTCCCCACAGGTTATACTGTTCGTTCTGTCTGTCTGTCTTTTTTTAAATAAAAACAGGTTTTACTGAGATATTATTTGAGACACAGGTTCGGTTTACGTGGACCATCGCATTAATTCGCTACATTTACAATTATGTCAATGCAAAGTCCTCATAATGATAGTGTGTGTGTGCGCGTGCATGCATGTGTGTGCACGCACCGGGTCGGTTGTGCCAGTAGGGCATCGCTGGCAAGTCTATAGCTACTAAAGCTGTTAAAGGTTCCTGGCTCCATGGAAACGCCCGCCACATTGCTGTACAAATGCTCCACCAGCCCAAACATTTCCATCATTCTAAAGCCTGAGAGAGAGAGACAGTTAGTTCAATTTAGTGCACTGTCCCAAGCTGCTTATTTTTGTCTTGTCAAATAAGAAGAAAGATGAAGTTGGAAATCAGATTCACTGGTAGTGCTTATAAAGATAAGAAACCGGGACATTACTTTGATGTAATAAAGGCCTCCAGAAAATATAACAGACAAAAGTCTGTGACAGGGAGTCATGTCTAATAATGTAATATTGAGTGTCTGAGGTTAAAACATGAGTCTAACCTGACGTTTTGCTGAAAAAAAAAAGATTAAGAGGATTAACATATTTAAAGTCTGTTTAAAGTCTTATATAGTCATATTTAATGTACAACCCCGATTCCAAAAAAGTTGGGACAAAGTACAAATTGTAAATAAAAATGGAATGCAATAATTTACAAATCTCAAAAACTGATATTGTATTCACAATAGAACATAGACAACATATCAAATGTCGAAAGTGAGACATTTTGAAATTTCATGCCAAATATTGGCTCATTTGAAATTTCATGATAGCAACACATCTCAAAAAAGTTGGGACAGGGGCAATAAGAGGATGGAAAAGTTAAAGGTACAAAAAAGGAACAGCTGGAGGACCAAATTGCAACTCATTAGGTCAATTGGCAATAGGTCATTAACATGACTGGGTATAAAAAGAGCATCTTGGAGTAGCAGCGGCTCTCAGAAGTAAAGATGGGAAGAGGATCACCAATCACCCTAATTCTGCGCCGACAAAGAGTGGAGCAATATCAGAAAGGAGTTCGGCAGTGTAAAATTGCAAAGAGTTTGAACATATCATCATCTACAGTGCATAATATCATCAAAAGATTCAGAGAATCTGGAAGAATCTCTGTGCGTAAGGATCAAGGCCGGGAAACCATACTGGGTGCCCGTGATCTTCGGGCCCTTAGACGGCACTGCATCACATACAGGCATGCTTCTGTATTGGAAATCACAAAATGGGCTCAGGAATATTTCCAGAGAACATCATCTGTGAACACAATTCACCGTGCCATCCGCCGTTGCCAGCTAAAACTCTATAGTTCAAAGAAGAAGCCGTATCTAAACATGATCCAGAAGCGCAGACGTCTTCTCTGGGCCAAGGCTCATTTAAAATGGACTGTGGCAAAGTGGAAAACTGTTCTGTGGTCAGATGAATCAAAATTTGAAATTCTTTATGGAAATCAGGGACGCCGTGTCATTCGGACTAAAGAGGAGAAGGACGACCCAAGTTGTTATCAGCACTCAGTTCAGAAGCCTGCATCTCTGATGGTATGGGGTTGCATTAGTGTGTGTGGCATGGGCAGCTTACACATCTGGAAAGACACCATCAATGCTGAAAGGTATATCCAGGTTCTAGAGCAACATATGCTCCCATCCAGACGACGTCTCTTTCAGGGAAGACCTTGCATTTTCCAACATGACAATGCCAAACCATATACTGCATCAATTACAGCATCATGGCTGCGTAGAAGAAGGGTCCGGGTACTGAACGGGCCAGCCTGCAGTCCAGATCTTTCACCCATAGAAAACATTTGGTGCATCATAAAACGGAAGATACGACAAAAAAGACCTAAGACAGTTGAGCAACTAGAATCCTACATTAGACAAGAATGGGTTAACATTCCTATCCCTAAACTTGAGCAACTTGTCTCCTCAGTCCCCAGACGTTTACAGACTGTTGTAAAGAGAAAAGGGGATGCCTCACAGTGGTAAACATGGCCTTGTCCCAACTTTTTTGAGCTGTGTTGTTGTCATGAAATTTAAAATCACCTAATTTTTATCTTTAAATGATACATTTTCTCAGTTTAAACATTTGATGTGTCATCTATGTTCTATTCTGAATAAAATATGGAATTTTGAAACTTCCATATCATTGCATTCCATTTTTATTTACAATTTGTACTTTGTCCCAACTTTTTTGGAATCGGGGTTGTAATTATAACATCCATGAGACTGGTTTCTGTTATAATTTACCAGAGGTGGACAGTAACGGAGTACATTTACTTGAGCACTGTACTTAAGTACACTTTTTGAGTATCTGTACTTTCCTTAAGTAGTATTTTTTTGGAAACTTTAACTTCACTACGTTTGAAAGACAAATATTGTACTTTTCACTCCACTACATTTCTATCAAGGTCCTCGTTACTTGTTATGATGAAGCAGCTTTGAAAGTGGATGTTTTTTCTTTTCTTTTCTAAAACGTGATTGTTTTTTTTCACAGGTGACACTGAGACAGTCTATCAGTAATCACTAGAGTCACGTCACGTCCATAGACTGTATAAAATCAAGTTCAGTGATTTCTCAGCAACATTATTTAACACGATCAGTTGATGGCAGAATGGAAGGAGGCGGTTCTTCTGGGGAATGCACACACTCATGGCTATACCTAGAACCCATGTTTCAGTTTTCTAAAAGGATTAAAGACTCATTTTGTTTTAAATGTTTGGGGTTTTTTTGCCTAAAACGAACCACATCACAGCCGACAAAAACCCGCTGTCCGACCTGCGAAAGCATATTGAGATATATGTTTTATTCCAATAGAAAGCTTGCAACGAAGTTGTCTGTGCTTTTTGAGCTAGCGATAACATTGCAATAGCTGTGCAGTCTGGTTAGTCAAATGACTTTCTATGGATTTGCTCGCCAAGTTGCCATCGCCTTGTCCACGGCTAACGCTAACACATAGCTAGTTAACTTGGACACCGTTAGTTAGCATGTAAAAATGGAGTTGCGCTAACATGAATAATGTTAACTTATCTGAAGTCCTTTCAGAAATGTTTTAGCATAATCTTGCCAAATAAACAGAATGTAGAAATCTTTCTTTTCTAGTCACGTTAGCTACCCAATCTGATTTTGAGTTTGAAAAGAGTTTGCTAGCATGTCAGGTGGAGTTTCACTGACTAGCTAGCTTAACATTAAACCACCATGATGTCACAGCATGCGTTCATTTTGTGAATTCACAGAATAATCCAGTCGGTTGCTTCAGAGGCATTATAAGTGTTGTGTCAACAATACAATGATGTGTTGACAGAAAATGTACTTTTAATACTTAAGTATTTCATCTCATTATCTCTAGCCGCTTTATCCTGTTCTACAGGGTCGCAGGCAAGCTGGAGCCTATCCCAGCTGACTACGGGCGAAAGGTGGGGTACACCCTGGACAAGTCGCCAGGTCATCACAGGGCTGACACATAGACACAGACAACCATTCACACTCACACCTACGGTCAATTTAGAGTCACCAGTTAACCTAACCTGCATGTCTTTGGACTGTGGGGGAAACCGGAGCACCTGGAGGAAACCCACGCGGACACGGGGAGAACATGCAAATTCCACACAGAAAGGCCCTCGCCGGCCACGGGGCTCGAACCCGGACCTTCTTGCTGTGAGGCGATAGCGCTAACCACTACACCACCGTGGCGCCCTACTTAAGTATTTTTAAAAGCAAGTACTTCAGTACTTTAACTTAAGTAAAAATTTGACTGGACAGCTTTCACTTGTATTGGAGTAACATTTGACCAGTGGGATCTGTACTTTGACTTAAGTAATGAACTTGGGTACTTTGTCCACCTCTGTAATTTACATTATACCAGCTGTAAACAGCTGTTCGCTCACCAGCCTTTCTCTTTTCTCTCTCGAAGTCAATAAGACAAAAAAAGCACCTTGTTATGTTCATGAGAAACTAGAAAGCGCAGAGTCCACTCCCATCATGTCGGGAAACTTCCTGACATTTACCGTATCAAGAAGTATACAGTAAGCAACGCTCTTTTTAATCTTCTTATGTGAATCTCAATACAAATCCCTGTTTAACTTGTGACTATAGAAACGATAAACGATTTGCCTTGTAGCTGGAACTACTGTCAGAGCGATGTGATAGAAAATAAATCAACAACTTCATCTTCTGATATAAATAAATATTTGTATAAATGTGGAGGTGATGATAGAAAATCGCACACACTGATTGGTCAGTACATTCAGACTATTTCTTGATAATCACCTCGAGTGACTCGGCAAAATGGTGGCCGATCGCTTCGTCACTGGAAGTGAGGAAGAATTACAAATGATGAAAGAAAATGCTGTTCCTAAAAGCACTAAAGATGCGATGAAGTTTGGTCTAAAACTATTCACAGGGAAGGTGGAAATGCAATTTATTTTATCAATTTCAAAACAAAGTATTTTATGTGAGTCGGCGTAGATAAGTGACACAAGTCTGTGCCGCACTTTTATTACATTTCCATGCTGCTTTTGAAGTTTGGAAATCTTTTTTTTTAATATGATTTATTTTTCAATAATCACCGGTGTATTTATATTATATATTTATTCACTTCGCCTTCAGCGAATAATTGTTAATTATTCTATCTACATTCACTGGATATGAGCAATCGTGCACTCTGATTGGTGACTCTACGACTAGAATATCAGCTCTGATAATACATACGGCCAAATTACTCAATTCTGATTGGTCAATCAAGGAGGGCTTTTTTCCTTAACACAGGGACGTATTTCTGAAATGCTATTGGCTAGTTCATTGCTTGGTTACGGTTACAAAAATCAGTAAATTTTATCAACAAAACGGCTGACTCTGCTGACTCAGCAATGCCGCGTTTTGCTATATTTGACGAAGAAATGTCAAAATTGAAAGCTGCAAGCGAAAATGAAAATACAAAAAAAAAGTACAAATTTTTGGCTTTCCGTGTTTAAGAAATGGGCCGCAGAAAGACAAATAAACGACTCTCTAGTGGCATATGAATGCTGTGAGTTAGACAAGGCGCTATCGCAGTTTTATGCAGAAGTGAGGAAAGAAAATGGGGAAAACTACGAACCAGACTCTCTTAAAGTAATGTAGGCAGCATTGGATCGGCATCTGGGATGAGAGAAATATCCGGGATCGATCCTGAAAGATGTTACTTTTCAAGAATCATGAAAAGTCTTCAAGGGAAAAGCGAGAGATTTGCGGAAACAAGGAATGCTTTGGAAAGTGATTCAAACGTGCAAGATAGTCTTGCGCCCTGATTCTCATTTCATCTCATTATCTGTAGCCGCTTCATCCTGTTCTACAGGGTCGCAGGCAAGCTGGAGCCTATCCCAGCTGACTACGGGCGAAAGGCGGGGTACACCCTGGACAAGTCGCCAGGTCATCACAGGGCTGACACATAGACACAGACAACCATTCACACTCACATTCACACCTACGCTCAATTTAGAGTCACCAGTTAACCTAACCTGCATGCCTTTGGACTGTGGGGGAAACCGGAGCACCCGGAGGAAACCCACGCGGACACGGGGAGAACATGCAAACTCCACACAGAAAGGCCCTCGCTGGCCACGGGACTCGAACCCGGACCTTCTTGCTGTGAGGCGACAGCGCTAACTTGGTTCAGAAAATGTGAATGGCAAATGTTGTGAACTTGAATGGCTTCCGAAGTATGAATTTGGCCCTATTTATTATAAACAAGCCCTGTGATGACCTGGTGACTTGTCCAGGGTGTACCCCGCCTTTCGCCCGTAGTCAGCTGGGATAGGCTCCAGCTTGCCTGCGACCCTGTAGAACAGGATAAAGCAGCTAGAGATAATGAGATGAGATGAGATATTATAAACAAGTAATCGTATGGGGCTAAGTAAAATTAAGGATCAATTTCACTCGTGATTTCAAAGTTTTGAAATTGCAATTTTCAAAACTTCGAAATCACTTGTGAAATTAATCCTTAATTTTACTCGGCCCCATACAATTACCTATACATATTAGTGCATCTCAAAAAATGAGAATACCATGAAAAAGCTCCTTTTTTTCATAATTTAATTCAGAAAGGTAAACTTTCATATATTCTATATTCATTACATGTAAAGTGAAATATTTAAAGCCTTTTTTGTTTTAATTTTGATGATTATGGCTTATAACTCATGAAAATCAGAAATCCAGTATCTCAAATTATTAGAATATTCCCTAAGATCAATCAAAAAAAGGATTTACAATACAGAAATGTCCAACTTCTGAAAATTATATTCATTTATACACTCAATACTTGGTTGGGGCTCCTTTACCATGAATTACTGTATCAATGCGGTGTGGCATGGAGGTGATCAGTCTGTGGCACTGCTGAGGTGTTATTGAAGCCCAGGTTGCTTTGATAGTGGCCTTCAGCGTATCTGTATTTTTGGGTCGGGTGTTTCTCATCTTCCTCTTGACAATACCCCATAGATTCTCTATGGTGTTCAGGTCAGGCAAGTTGGCTGGCCAATCAAACACAGTAATATCATGGTCAGCAAACCATTTGGTAGTAGTTTTGGCACTGTGGGTAGGTGCTAAGTCCTGCTGGAAAAGGAAATCAGCATCTCCAAAAAGCTCGTCAGCAGATGGAAGCATAAAGTGCTCTAAAATCTCCTGGTAGATGGCTGTGTTGACTTTGGAATTGATAAAATATAGTGGACCAACACCAGCAGATGACATGGCACCCCAAATCATCACAGACTGTGGAAACTTCACACTAGGCTTCAAACACCTTGGATTCTGTGCCTCTCCACTCTTCCTCCAGACTCTAGAACCGTGATTTCCAAATTAAATGCAAAATGTACTTTCATCTGAAAACAGGACTTTGGACCACTGAGCAACAGTCCAGTTCTTTCTCTCCTTAGCCCAGATAAGACACTTCTGACATTGTCTCTGGCTCAGGAGTAGCTTGATATTAGGAATGCGAAAGTTGTATCCCCTTTCTTGAAGATGTCTGTTCGTGATGGGTCTTGATACACTGACACCAGCCTCAGTCCACTCCTTGTGAAGCTCTCCCAACTTCTTGAATCAACTTTTCTTGACAATCCTCTCAAGACTGTGGTCATCCCTGTTGCTTGTGCACCTTTCCCAGCCACCCTTTTCAGCAATGACCTTTTGTGGTTTACCCTCCTTGTGGAGGGCATCAGTGATCATCTTCTGGACAACAGTCAAGTCAGCAGTCTTCCCCATGATTGTGGTTGTGTGTACTGAACTAGACCGAGAGATACACTGTGTTCATACTGTTTTACTCAAACTCGAAATGAAACATTCTAATATTTTGAGGTTTTTTTATGTTTTTGTACTGTATGCCATACTGATTAAAATTAAAATAGAAAAATGCTTGAAACATTTTAGTTTATGTGTAATGAGTCTATAATATATAACATTTTCACTTTCTTAAATAACTGATGGAAAATATTGAACTTTTTCACAATATTCAAATTTTTTGAGATGCAGTAGTATACCGTGAGTAGAGAAAAACAAAATGGCGGCACGTGTTGCTGAACCAACCGAGGACAAAACAAAAACTCTACTCAAAAACCAAACCCCCCAAAAATGTTGTGTATTTAAAAGAAACAGAAATAGCTAAAATAATATAGTTTTTTGTTTGTTCGTTTTTCCCAATATTTCCTGTTCCACACTCCAGCCCAGTCAGTGGCGGTAATGCACCTTTAAGTTTGTTTGCCAACCGCCAAAAAAACCATAAAGAAGAAGAAGAAGAAAACCCCCCAAAATACAAAAAAGCAACAAAATATGGGATAAAAGTATTTGATGGTAAGAACGTATCTTTATTATTTTTCAATAATTATTATTATTATCATCGCATTTTTCAGAAATTGCTCGTGTCATTTCACTGGTTTGTTTACATTCTAAGTGGAAATTATGTTGTCGGACGTTTTATATAAAGTTTTTATTTATTGAATTTGCAAAAATCCTCTGTTTCTCAAAATCCAGTGAATGTGGATAGAATAAAACAGTTATTCCACTCAATCTCATCGTACGTGGATTATAGCCGACTCGGTGCGATGCGCCTCGTCGGCTATCAGCTCATGTACGACTCGATTTTGTGGAATAACTGTTAATTAGTGTACAGATAACTCGTGTGTATTTATAAGTTAGTATTGTGTATGACTGACCTGGCTGTGTGCTTCCACTCATCGCTACAGAAGGACACGCTGCAAAACACAAGAAAACAAATCATTCAGAGACTGTAACAGAAAACTCCAACTCACTCATTCACACACAGATTTGAAACAGCAACACACATATTTGGATGGGATCAGGACACTTCGTCCAATGACCGTTTTGTCCAATAGTTGAGACGTTTCGTCCAAAGCCTTTTTCAGACGCACTGTCAGTGATTTTATATGTGCGACATATGTCCCACAGTCAGAGAGCGGTAGGAGATGGATGCAAAGGCAGAAGTAATGTTTATTAACGACTGTGAAAACACACAGGCAAACAATCCAGAATGGCAGGCAGTCTCATAAATGAGCAAAAGGTTGTGCGAAGCACAAACAGGCTAAATCAGGCAAAGACAAAAACAGAAACTAAGAACAGAAAACAGGATCAGGAACCCAGGGACTCTACACGGGAGACTAAGGCTCGGTAATATGTGCTGATGTGGTGTAATACTTCGCACTGGATGTGCGTTTTCTCAGTCTTTATACAGGCATGCTCATGCCTCTTGATCATGTGCAGGTGAGCCTCATTAACAGCGTGCGCGTGGGTCCGGAGCGCACCCGAGCGGACTCTCGCATGCGCGCTGTTAATGAGGCTCACCTGCACATGATCAAGATGCCTCAGCATGCCGATATAAAGACTGAGAAAATGCACGTTTTCTCATATCTGGATATCATATCTCATATCTCGCACTTGCCAAGGATATCTGGCAAGTGCGAGTATAGATTTTCTATGTACAGTGGATATAAAAAGTGTACACACCCCGTTAAAATGATAGGTTTTTCTGATGTAAAAAAAAAAAAAGAGAGAGATCACGATAAATAATTTCAAAACTTTTCCCACCTTTAATGTGACCCATAATCTGTACAATTCAATTGAAAAACAAGCGAATCTGTTCTGGGGAAAAACATTAAAAAACCATACAATAAGCTGGTTGCGTAAGTGTGCACACCCTTAAACTAATACTTTGTTGAAGCACCTTTTGATTTAATTACAGCATTCAGTCTTTTTGGGTTCACACCCGCCATCAATTAAAATGACTCTGATTAACCCCAAATAAAGTTCAGACATTTACTCAGTTGCCTCCTCCAGCAAAAGCCAGGGTTCACAGAGAGCTTACAAAGCATCAAAGGGATCTCATTGTTGAAAGGTATCAGTCAGGAGAAGGGTGCAAAAACATTTCCACAGCATTAGATATACCATGGAGCACAGTGAAGACCGTCATCAAGAAGTGGAGAAAATATGGGACAACAGTGACATTACCGAGAACTGGACGTCCCTCCAAAACTGATGAAAAGACAAGATAAAAACTGGTCAGGGAGGCTGCCGAGAGGCCTACAGCAACACTGCAGGAGCTGCAGGAATTTATGGCAAGTACTGGTTGTGTACTACATGTGACAACAATCTCCCGTATTCTCCACATGTCTGGACTATGAGGTAGGGTCAAAGAGAAACATCCAGGCCCGGCTAAATTTTGCAAAAAAAACCATCAACTCTCCCAAAAGCATGTGGGAAAATATGCTATGGTCTGATGAAACCAAGGTTGAACTTTTTGGCCACAATTCCAAAAGGTATGTTTGGCGCAAAAACAACACTGCACTTCACCAAAAGAACCCCATACCCACGGTGAAGCATGGTGGTGGCAGCATCATGTTTTGGAGTTGTTTTTCTTCAGCTGGAACAGGGGCTTTAGTCAAGGTGGAGGGAATTATGAACAGTTCTAAATACCAGTTAATTTTGGCTCAAAACCTTCAGGTGTCTGCTAGAAAGCTGAAGATGAAGAGGGACCCCAAAAAAGTTTTGGAATGGCCCAGCCAGAGCCCAGACCTAAATCCAATTGAAAATCTGTGTGGTGACCTGAAGAGGGCTGTGCAAAAGAGACGCCCTCGCAATCTGACAGATTTGGAGCGCTTTTGCAAGGAAGAGTGGGCAAATATTGCCAAGTCTAGATGTGGCAGGCTGATAGACTCCGACCCAAAAAGACTGAATGCTGTAATTAAATCAAAAGGTGCTTCAACAAAGTATTAGTTTAAGGGTGTGCACACTTATGCAACCAGCTTATTGTACATTTTTTTTTTAATTTTTTATGTTTTTTTTCCCCCGAACAGATTTGTTTGTTTTTCAACTGAATTGTACAGGTTATAGGTCACACTAAAGCTGGGGAAAGTTTTTAAATTATTTATCGTGGTCTCATTTTTTTTACATCAGAAAAACTGATCATTTTAATGGGTTGTGTACACTTTTTATATCCACTGTAATTTGGTCTAATAAAAACGATCTCTCCTCACAAGCGGCCCCAACCGAACGCGCCCGAAGTCGACACTAGCAGATTACCATCATTTCCGATTTCGTTTTCATTTTGCAAAAATGTGCTTTGCTTCGGTCAAATTCCATTGAGTATTCATTCCTACTTTTTTCCGAACAAACAAATACCTGAAATATAAAATCGTGCATATGAAAAAAGGCTTTGGACGAAACGTCTTAACTATTGGACGAAATGACCTGTATCCATCTAATTTGGATTAGAGACTTACTCGCGGATGCAGCCTCACAGACAAATGTGATGAGTTTCTCTTCGATTTTTCGGAAAGCGTCAAGGTCGTCCACGAAGAACACGTGCCTCTCGCTGGGTTTGCTGGCGATGCTCACCAGCTCTCCGTAGTCAGCGTCGGCAAAACCAATCGCAAACACGATGTAACCTGGAGTGAGTTAGGAACTTTATTATCTCAAGAACTACAGATAAAAATCACAGTAAAAGACACGACGGTTTCATTGCCAAAACAACAAATAATGCAGAAGGTTATTCTTCATTACCTGGAGTACAAATACAGGGTTAGTCAAAATTATGTGAACACTAATGGATTATTTTTCTCCTGAATGTGTGGTGTGCCGTGACCGTGAAATGTGTCCAGGCTTTAAATGGTACTGTTGCTTGCTGGTTTTTGTGTGTTGAACACGATGGCGAACAGGTCGAGACTGTCCTGTCCATCTTGCACATATGATGTATGTTTTGTGAATAAATGGTTTCTACCATTTAAGCGTTAATATACTTTTGACTAACCCTGTAATCGACAGCCATTTAAATAAATTTCACTTTTCACTTCATGCAAATTTCACATAACAGTGAAACAAAATGAATAAAAAACTATACACTCCCCCATCCTCCCCACCCACCCACGGGCATCGTGAGGTTTATTTTGTAGGTTCTTTAGCTTTGGTGACACCACAAAAGGTTGATTTTGTGTCTTAACATTGATAGATCAATTTCTTTCACAATAAAAACAATCACCACAAACAATACAGAATTAACAGACCTTCACAAATGAACGTTGGTCTCCATTGGAAGTATTAATGCATGAACATGGCACTCAGAGCACTGAGCGAATCAGAAGACTACCTTTTTCATTTCTGCGCCACACGCTTTAAAAAATAGTGACGCTTACCTTTTATCACAGTTCATGTGGGATATGGATGAGCTGCAATAGCAAGTACTACATTTATGCTCTCATTTGCGGTTGTTTATTAGCAAACTGCGAAAGAAACTTTACCTTGCTAGATATCAAGAAACGTCTTGTGCTGTAACGTTGTATTCTGAAGCCGTAAATCCTTAATTTTCTTGATTAATTAGATGGATGTATGAAAATTCTTCAGCACCAGTAGCTCTGTGAAAGGTCGGTCTGGTGAGAAAATGTTGCCGGTTCAATCGAATAAATAGAATTTAATTATTTGTTATCTGTGCAGGGAGTTTTGGATTATCTGAGTTTAATTATTTTAATACCAGCAAGAGCTTAGAGGGAGCAAGAGGAAAGGGAGACTGACTGTTTTAGGGCATACCTAACAACGTGTTTTCTTTCTCTCTCTCTTCCCCCCCCCCCCCCCCCCCCCCCCCATCTGTCCCTCTGAGTTACATCTTGATCCTGGGATTGAGATGCTGGCCTCTTCTGCCCCTCGGACCTGCTTGATCCATCCTGGTGCCCTGTGTCTGGTCGGAGTTTTATCGCCCCACTCCTGTGAAGGACGGCCCCATGAGGACAGTTGAGGGTTATACCTGTTAAAACTGTTAATATTATAGTCAGGCTGTCTGTTGTTGCCCAAATGAGGATGGGTTCCCTTTTGAGTCTGGTTCCTCTCGAGGTTTCTTCCTCATGTCGTCTGAGGGAGTTTTTCCTTGCCACCGTCGCCACAGGCTTGCTCATTGGGGATAGATTAGGGATAAAATTAGCTCATGTTTTAAGTCGTTCAAATTCTGTAAAGCTGCTTTGCGACAATGTTTATTGTTAAAAGCGCTGTACAAATAAACTTGATTTGATTTGATTTGATTTGACTGACAACAAGGCAAATAGAGAAGCTTTTATTTTTTTTTTTAAAAAGTAAGGTTTCTCACTTTCAAATGAGACTTTTTTTGGTCATTTAATGAATATTTTATGAGCAATGTAAAGGATCTTGAAGATTTGTCCTGACAAGTCTTACTTTGAAAAGGTCAGTTTTGTTACACTTTATAGTATGAAGATATGAAGTTTATAAACGTCATATCTTCGTGCCACCATGTAATGTTCTTTATGTTATATGGACACATCCACAAAAAAAAAAAAAAAAGCAAGTTTATCAAAAGAATTTTAATTTTGAACCGGTTCGCCATTTTGACAACGAATGTCCAGTCAGCAGGAAAACACTGGCAGTAACATCATCGGAGTGAAATGTCAGCGATTATTATATATCCAAGACACTTTTTTGACGGAATAAAAACACGTGTTCTGTTCCCTTGTAGCGGGTTTCATTCATTTGGTTCGACAGCATGCAATATTGTTAGCATATCGCTTATCCTACATGTATTATGTCACTCTACCAAATGGAGAATGAGCATTGAATATGGTTTACGACAGCGTTTCTCAACCTTTTTTCAGTCATGGCACCCTTCAGAAGTATGCAAATTCTCAAGGCACCCCCATATAAAATATACGCAGTCACGCTGACCCCGGCAGTGATGTTGTGACATGGGAAAGGGGGCCGTGAGACAAATTTTGCTGAT
The DNA here is from genome assembly GCF_027579695.1 of Neoarius graeffei. NCBI lineage: Eukaryota > Metazoa > Chordata > Actinopteri > Siluriformes > Ariidae > Neoarius > Neoarius graeffei. Next base: position 104,258,593 of record NC_083570.1, read on the forward strand.
TCATGAGGTGGCGATGATCTGCATTAGTGTAACTATCGTATTTTGGAATTTTAATTGATTTTATTTATTTCAATGTTAGAATATATAATTTTTTGACGGCACCCCTAATGAAGCCAGACGACACCCTGGTTGAGAAAGGCTGGTTTACGATATTGCATGGTTGTCAAGACAACATGACAACCAGAGCTGATGTGAATATCCAATGAGAGAGTTTTCTGCTGCGCATGCACAGAAGCATTTCTTTGTTCAACGGCGGCACCCGCAGTAAACTGTCGCAGTGAAATGAAAATGCCAAGTTGTAAACAAACATGGCCACCAGGTGGTGTAGTATTTAGCACTCAGTAAGAAGGTCCTGGGTTCGAGCCCAGCGGCCAACAAGGGCCTTTCTGTGCGGAGTTTGCACGTTCTCCCCGTGTCTGTGTGGGTTTCTTCTGGGTGCTCCAGTTTCCCCCAAAGTCCAAAGACATGCAGGTTAGGCTAACTGGTGGCTCTAAATTGACCGTAGGTGTGAATGTGTGTTTGTGTGAATGGTTGTTTGTCTCTATGTGTCAGCCCTGCGATGATCTGGCGACTTGTCCAGGGTGTACCCTGCCTCTCACCCATAGTCAGCTGGGATAGGCTCCAGCTCGCCTGCGACCCTGTACAGGATAAGTGGCTACAGATAATGGATGGATGGCCACCAGGTTTGTTTTGTTAAAGATGGAAGATTTTGAGAGAATTCTGATGTATTATAATAATAATAATAATGGCGGGCGGCACGGTGGTGTAGTGGTTAGCGCTGTCGCCTCACAGCAAGAAGGTCCGGGTTCGAGCCCCGTGGCCGGCGAGGGCCTTTCTGTGTGGAGTTTGCATGTTCTCCCCGTGTCCTCGTGGGTTTCCTCCGGGTGCTCCGGTTTCCCCCACAGTCCAAAGACATGTAGGTTAGGTTAACTGGTGACTCTAAATTGACCGTAGGTGTGAATGTGAGTGTGAATGGTTGTCTGTGTCTATGTGTCAGCCCTGTGATGACCTGGCGACTTGTCCAGGGTGTACCCCGCCTTTCGCCCGTAGTCAGCTGGGATAGGCTCCAGCTTGCCTGCGACCCTGTAGAACAGGATAAAGTGGCTACAGATAATGAGATGAGATGAGAATAATAATGGCTTTTTCATGGTATATCAGATATATTCCATTCAACTACTCATCTTCAACTCATTCAATATCATGCTAGCTGAAAGGAATATATCTGATATACACTACCATTCAAAAGTTTGGGGTCACCCAGACAATTTTGTGTTTTCCATGAAAAGTCACACTTTTATTTACCACCATAAGTTGTAAAATGAATAGAAAATATAGTCAAGACATTTTTCTGGCCATTTTGAGCATTTAATCGACCCCACAAATGTGATGCTCCAGAAACTCAATCTGCTCAAAGGAAGGTCAGTTTTATAGCTTCTCTCAAGAGCTCAACTGTTTTCAGCTGTGCTAACATGATTGTACAAGGGTTTTCTAATCATCCATTAGCCTTCTGAGGCAATGAGCAAACACATTGTACCATTAGAACACTGGAGTGATAGTTGCTGGAAATGGGCCGCTATACACCTATGGAGATATTGCACCAAAAACCAGACATTTGCAGCTAGAATAGTCATTTACCACATTAGCAATGTATAGAGTGGATTTCTGATTAGTTTAAAGTGATCTTCATTGAAAAGAACAGTGCTTTCCTTTCAAAAATAAGGACATTTCAAAGTGACCCTAAACTTTTGAACGGTAGTGTACCACTCAACGCCAGCCAGTATTATTTAAATATGCACTCATATCCGTGATGTACTTCGAATGAAAGATACGAGTTTATCATGAGAACATAAATAGCTCCAGTTAGAGATTTTCTACATAAATATATTTTCAAAACTCTGCTGCTCGACTCCTCACTCAAACCCGCTCTCAAGACCACATCACCCCTGTCCTCCAGAAACTTCACTGGCTCCCCATCCCTTACCGCAGCCGATATAAACTTCTCCTCCTCACCTTCAAATTTCTCCATAACCTTGGCCCAGCCTACCTGACTGACCTGCTCCACCCATACACCCCTTCCTGCAGCCTCCGCTCATCGGATGCCAACCTCCTTTCCACCCCTTTCAGGTCCAGGCACAGGACCTGGGGGGATAGAGCCTTCTCAGTTGTTGCCCCCACTCCCTGGAACTCACTCCCCAAATCCCTCTGTGACTGCACCGACCTAACCACATTCAAATCATTGCTCAAGACTCACCTTTTTAAATCCGCCTTTAATATTTGTTTTTTGCCTTTTTTTTAATTTTGCTATTGCTTTTTATTCTTCTTTGTATGTTTTTATTGATGTTTGTCTTTATTCTGTATGATTTTACTGTTATATCGACTTGTCCCTTGTAAAGCGTCTTTGAGCATTGTTAAAAGCGCTCTATAAATACAATTTCTTCTTCTTCCTCTTCTTCTTCTTCTTCTTATTAAAGTTTTGTTTTGGATTTTCATTTGGGTAACTCACCTTCCATTTGTATTTCCTGGGAGATTTTATTGACATCGTCTTGGGAACGGCCGTCTGTTAACACGACTAACACTTTGGGCACGCCCCTCCTGGTTCCTCCAGCCCTGGTGAAGACTGCGTCCTTCACATGCTGCATAGCTCTTCCTACAGAACAGAGGTCAGAGTTCAAAGTTCATCAGTCACACAGCTTACCCAGAGCTATAGCTTACTGAGGTTCCTGCAGATGTTTGATTTACTTCCGTAACACTTAATGTGATGTAACTTCGGACGAACGTCAGTCTGATTAGGTCGAGGCCATGGCCTAATGATTTGACTGAGATGAGAATACCGCCTACTTAGCTCAGGTGCAAACATCTGACTACTTCTGGTGATAAAATAGTTGCCATTTTGGCCAAATTATAAGGTTAATACTTTGAAAATGATATGAGATGCACAATGTGCAGGAAATTGAAATAAGGCAATTGAAATGCGTTATATCACGATGACATGTTGAATGGTCATATATACACTATATTGCCAAAAGTATTTGCTCACCTGCCTTGACTCACATATGAGCTTAAGTGACATCCCATTCCTAATCCATAGGGTTCGATATGACGTCAGTCCACCCTTTGCAGCTAGAACAGCTTCAACTCTTCTGGGAAGGCTGTCCACAAGGTTTAGGAGTGTGTTTATGGGAATTTTTGACCATTCTTCCAGAAGCGCATTTGTGAGGTCACACACTGATGTTGGACGAGAAGGCCTGGCTCTCAGTCTCCGCTCTAATTCATCCCAAAGGTGTTCTATCGGGTTGAGGTCAGGACTCTGTGCAGGCCAGTCAAGTTCATCCACACCAGACTCTGTCATCCATGTCTTTATGGACCTTGCTTTGTGCACTGGTGCACAGTCATGTTGGAAGAGTCTGCATGCCTAGGTGCTTGATTTTATACACCTGTGGCCATGGAAGTGATTGGAACACCTGATTCTGATAATTTGGATGGGTGGGTGAGCAAATACTTTTGGCAATATAGTGTACGTCTGGATGACATGTCATTTCCTTCACTTCAGAAGAAGATAAGTCTACCTGTTTTTGTGTTGCCTCCTTTATAGGAAATCCTCTGAATGGCTTCCAGAAGACTCTCCTTGTTATCATATGCGTTGAGCTTAAACTCAGTGCGAGCATCATCGCTGAACTGAGCGATGGCTACCTGCAGTCAGAGGACAGTGCGAGAGAGCAAGAGAGACACCCTGATATTGAAACAAAGAACTTTGGACAATAAAAGGAAGTGATGTACCAGACTATTGCTGTTGTAAATCCTCTATCTTTTCATGTATTAAATATTAAAATGGTGCTTAAATGAGACATGGCTCTTGATAAGAGTGCCTGCTAAATGACTAAATGTGAATGCAAATCTAAATGAGTGTAGTAACAAATTCTGTGCTTTCTAACCTGTGTGCCTCCAGGTCCAATTTCATCCAGCGCTCCAGTTGTGCTGTACAGGAAGCGGATGATCTTCAGGAAGTTGTCATCACCGATGCTCCATGAGCCGTCCACCAAAAACACCAGATCTGCCTTTGCAGCTTTGCAAACTGGTAAAAGGATAGAGAGAGAGAGAGAGAGAGAGAGAGAGAGAGAGAGAGAGAGAGAGATTCAGTTGTCATGTGACTGACTGCTGAACTAATGAAACAGAGTAGAACATGCAGGAAGCGTTTTCCCTTCTGTGAAGTTGTTAATAGGCCTCGAGTCGAGTGATTCTCAAAGCGAGGTCTCGGAAACCTCAGGAGTCACCAAGAAGTCTGTGGTTTTAGTTTTTTAGTAGTTTGCTACAGAGGAAAACTACCATTTCCCACAATCCAGTTGCTATATTTATGATTTAACTCAGATATGTAATTGTTTGCGTGGTCACCTGAACTGAATGGGTTTAACCCAAACCTCAACTATAAATAATCAGCGCTCGAATTAAGTGGTCTCGCAGTCTCGCCGCGACAGTTATTTCCTCTGTGCGAGAGTTGTTCAGAAAGTCAGGTTGCCCCACGCACAACTTGATTTTTCAAGCAGGGGCAACCTGACTTTCTGAACAACTCTTGTACAGAGGAAATAACTGTCGCGGCGAGACTGCGAGACCGCTTAATTCGAGTGCTGATAATTTAAATAATGTCAGCTTGTGTTGACAATAATGTGTGTGTCCTTGGAAAGTTCAAGAATTAAAATTAAAAAAAAAAAAGAGAGTTCTGTGACTCCAGTAAATAGCTGGAATATTACTGTATAACAAAACTAATATTTAAATAGTTGGATTGTGTTCATGAAACAAATCTGCACTGTGGGGGTCAATTAAATTACTTTACAGTTAAATAGCTGCAAAGATTTTAGATCAGAAATGAACCATCTCTCTCTCTCTCTCTCTCTCTCTCTGTGTCAATCTAACAGTTCAACCTAATTTCATTCATTCATTTCTAAAGCACTGGAAATACAGCTTGACCATTACAATAATAACTAGAAAAGCACTCGGAGAGCGCAGACCTCCGCCAAGAATCCTTTAAAAAAAAAAATCTGGGCTCCAGAAGGTGATCCGGATCACCACCAAAATTTAATGGATTGTTACTTGTGCCCAGTCACACCTCTGGAAAAAATTTCAGAGCAATCCGTTCATTACTTTTTCCGTAATGTTGCTAACAGACATACCAACAAACAAACCAACGCTACAGAAAACATAACCTCCTTGGCGGAGGTATTAATAATAACTAGAGTGCATTTCCGGAGAAAATGTGAAAGTCTGCTTGCTCAGGTGTGCCGCCATGGTGACCTGGCAAGAGAGGCGACCGCATGCCCACACGAAAAGTTTTGTGTCAACACGCGAAAGTTTGGCCAAGACACAAGGCGGATTCTCATACGGAGATGACAGGCTGGCAAGGTTCTTTACAGGGACATCCCAGAACATCACTAACATGACAATTTAGATGTAATTCTAAATCCGTAAAGAAATATGACCCAAAACACGGTTTTGTTCATTGTGGCGCCTCCTAGTGGCCAAATGGCACCAAATTTGATGAGGATACATGAACTGGTGCCGAAAATCATCTCAACAAATATGGTCTTGATACGTCAAAGCGTTTCTGAGATATGAGCCAAAATACATTTTTGCTAATTGTGACGCCCCCTAGTGGCCAAATGACACCATATTTGATGAGGTTAGTTTGGATGGTATCCAAAGTCATGCCACTAAATATGGTCTTGATAAGTCAAAGTGTTTCCGTGATATGAGCTCACTTCCTGTCTGGTGGCTTCAACATCGATTTTGATTGGCTGCCACGGGCGAATGCTTCGACGTATGAAAGCGAAGCGAATATCATTCATTAGGCATCGACTGGAGATCATGTGTGCCAAGTTTCGTGATGATCGGACAAAACATGTGGCCAGGGTCACTCTACTTTCACTTTGGACAAAATTCAAAATGGCGGAAAATCTAATAATGCGGAGAATGACGTCATAGGGTGCGTTGGAATCGTCTAGCTCCAAGGATTCCAACGGCACCAGACTTATGAAAATCGGACATACTGATTAAAAGCTACGTGCATGAACGCATATAAGACTGATCAGTTGGTGGCGCTAGAGCATAAGATGTACCAACATGAAACTTGATGAAATCAATCAGGGTGCACTCCTCTATCAGTTTACCAAGTTTCATGACTTTACACCTTACGGTTTGGCCTACAGAAGGAAAAATCTGTTTTTTGCATTGCGCGCCCATTCATTTCAATGGGGAAAAAAATAATCCTTTAAAAAAATCTGGGATCCAGAAGGTGATCCGGATCACCGCCAAAATTTAATGGATTGTTACTTGTGCCCAGCCACACCTCTGGAAAAAAATTTCAGAGCAATCCGTTCATTACATTTTCCGTAATGTTGCTAACAGACAAACCAACAAACAAACAAACCAACACTACCGAAAACATAACCTCCTTGGCGGAGGTAATTAATAATGATAGTAACTGCCAGGGCAAACATAAGCCAAATATTAACAATAATAAAAGCACTACTATTACTATTACTACGAGTATGAGTACTACAAGTATTACTACTATTATGTCTACTGCTGCTACTCATAGTACTGCTAATACGAGTACGAGTATGATGACTATTACTACTATGAGTACTACTACTACTGCTACGACAACTATGAGTACCACGGGTACTACCACTATTACTACTACGAGTATGAGTACTACTACTATGACTACAACTACGAGCACCACAGGTACCACCACTACTACGACTGCTACGACTACTATAATGAGTACTACTACCACCACCACTACTACTACGAGAACTATGAGTACTACCACTGCAATGACTACTATTACTAGTATCACGAATACTGCTACCACTATGAGTACTACTACGGCTACGACTGCTATTATGAGTACTACTACCACCACTGTTACTACGACTATTCAGTTCAGTTGGTCGGGTTCAATGCCCGAACTGATGATCACATCATCAGTTTTTCTTTGGCTAATCAGACACAAGGTACGCCACCACTCTTGCTGGAGCGGTTGGGGGTTAGGTGCCTTGCTCAAGGGCACTTAAGTCAATCCTGCTAGTCTGGGGAATCGAACCAGCAACCTTTTGGTCCCAAAGCTGTTTCTCTAACCATTAGGCCATGACTTCCCCAAAGTACGACTATTACTACTACCACCACCACCACCACTACTATAAGTACTACTACTACTGCTTCTATGAGTATGAGTACTCCGAGCACTACTACTATTACTACCACTGCAACTACGAGTACTAGTACTACTGCTATGACTACTACTATTACTACAACTAGTACTACTACTACTACTACTACTACTGCTACTATGAGTGCAAGTACTTTGAGCACTACTACTACTACTATTACTACTACTAGAACTACTACCACCACTACTGCTACTACGAATGCAAGTATTCTGAGCACTACTATCACTACTACTAGTACTACTACCACCGCTACTGCTACTACGAGTGCAAGTACTTTGAGCACTACTATCACAACTACTAGTACTACTACTGCTACTACGAGTGCAAGTACTCTGAGCACTACTACTACCACCGCTACTGCTACTACGAGTGCAAGTACTCTGAGCACTACTACTACTACTACTACGATTACTACTACGAGTACTACTACTACTACTAATAATAATAAAGAAAGAAAGCACAACTTTATTCATCACACACTTGTGAAATTTCCTCTCTGTATTTAACCCATCTGAAGCAGTGAACACACACATGCACACACGTGAGCAATGAGCACACACACATACCCAGAGCAATGGGCAACCCTGCTAACAGTGCCCGGGGAGCAGTTGGGAGTTAGTTGCCTCACTCAAGGGCACCTCAGCCCAAGGCCGTCCCACATTAACCTAACCGCATGTCTTTGAACTGTGGGGGAAACCGGAGCACCCGGAGGAAACCCACGCAGACACGGGGAGAACATGCAAACTCCACACAGAAAGGCCCTCGCAGGCCGCTGGGTTCGAACCCAGAACCTTCTTAAATAATAATAATTGAAAAATTATAGTAGTAGTAGTAGTAATAATAATAATAATAATTATTATTATTATTATTACTACTACTATAATTTTTCTTTTTCTCCCTCTCATCTTCAAACTAAATCTGATTTTCAGCATCAGGGCACTGAACTCCGAGCGTCTACAAAGTCTAACACCGGTAATAAGAGACTGTGTTTCCATGGGAACACCCTGATGTTTATTCTTTGGCGTGAGTGAAATTATACATTTTGACAAAATCAAATCAATTAAAAGTAAAGTCTTTTAAAAGTTAGTGGAGGTTTACTGCAGGCAATTTGACACAATTATGTTTTTAATATGCAATGAAGACAAAAAAATATATATCTTTAGTTTCCTATAGTGTTTTTAAAAAAAGCCATTGTGTTATTGTTTGAATGTACTGTAGTTTTATGTGATATGTTACGAGAGGAGCTTTTTATTTGCAGTTCGAGGCCTACCTTCCTTAGCCACAGGGATGGTGGGGAGCGGCGTGGTGGTGGGAGGCCTGGTGGGAGGACTGGTTGGCACTGGGACTAGCAGAACACACACCGAGATAAACACACACAAAGAGACAGAAAAGGAAGGAGGATGAGCATGCAAATGTTTGGATTATACAGTTCAAACCACCAGCTGTCGAGGATTTATTCTAAAAGTGTTAATCTATAGCCTACACACTGCTTTGGTTAGGAAGTGAAGTGAGGATGTGGCCTGTCTCGCCTCTGTGATCTGTCTGATGATGTGTCTGATTCGCTGTTTGATCAGGCCTCCTGTTTCATGGGATCAGTGACAGTGGATGAGTGTTTACCTATCTGAGTGGATGATGAGGATAACCAGCACCACCACCCTTTATATTTCACAGATTTTTCTCATAAATTGAATATGTGCCTGGGAGCTGCCACATGTCGCCTAACCACATTCACAAAGGCTATGAGTAATTATCACTTCGGTGGGGTGGGGTGTGTGTGTGAGTGTACCTGTGTGTGTGTGTGTGTGTGTGTGTGTGTGTGTGTGTGTGTGTGTGCCACATCTAGGGTTGGGACTGTGTGACTGAACACAGCGCATAAGGAAATGCACTGAATGTGTTAAAATTATTTCAACAATGTTAATGCTAACGTGACCATGTATAATATATATTACATGGACACGAATGTTTTACTGGGAAATACACTACCGTTCAAAAGTTTGGGGTCCCTTTGAAATGTCCTTATTTTTGAAAGAAAAGCACTGTTCTTTTCAATGAAGATCACTTTAAACTAATCAGAAATCCACTCTATACATTGCTAATGTGGTAAATGACTATTCTAGCTGCAAATGTCTGGTTTTTGGTGCAATATCTCCATAGGTGTATAGAGGCCCATTTCCAGCAACTCTCACTCCAGTGTTCTAATGGTACAATGTGTTTGCTCATTGCCTCAGAAGGCTAATGGATGATTAGAAAACCCTTGTACAATCATGTTAGCACAGCTGAAAACAGTTGAGCTCTTTAGAGAAGCTATAAAACTGACCTTCCTTTGAGCAGATTGAGTTTCTGGAGCATCACATTTGTGGGGTCGATTAAATGCTCAAAATGGCCAGAAAAATGTCTCGACTATATTTTCTATTCATTTTACAACTTATGGTGGTAAATAAAAGTGTGACTTTTCATGGAAAACACAAAATTGTCTGGGTGACCCCAAACTTTTGAACGGTAGTGTACACCACTCGTACTTTTCATCCGAGCTCCGTCCAGGAACACGGAGAACCAAAACCATGACATAAATCTCTATATGTCGCTCATGGGAAAACTGATGAATTGTTTTGATAAATTTGGGTACGTTTTGTTTGTGAATGTGTCGATATAATCAAAAGAAAATCACATGTTGGCTTGAAGATATGATTTGCATCTACTTGTGTTGAAAAACTTGTATTTTTCATCTGAAATACATGACATATTTAAATAATATTGGCTGGTGTTGAGTGATATATCAGATATATTCCATTCAGTTAGCACGATACTGAACGAGTTGAAGACGAGTAGCTGAATGGAGTATATCTGATAGACCACTCAACGCCAGCCATTATTATTATTATAAATACACATTCCTTTAAGGTGTTCGACGTGTCTTTCTCTTTCAAAATCTTCCATATTTAACGAAGCAAACCTGGTGGCCATGTTTGTTTACAAATTGTCACAGTCGCTCGCTAGCGCAAAAGTTTTACATCGCCGACGTGTGACGTCAAGACAACATGACAACCATGTAATATCGTAAACCATATTCAACACTCATTCTCCATTGGGTAGAGTGATGTAATACACGTAGGATAAGCGATATGCTAACAATATTGCATGCTATCAAACCGACCCTGTGTCCAAAATCGCTCACTCATTCACTACTCCCTACTCACTATATAGGGAATTACTATATTGAGGACTATATAGTGAGCTCATTGACAAAATGTAAAAAAAAAAAAAAACACTTCCGGACACTACTCCACTGCACCGTTATTTACGTCATTACTGTCGCACAATTAAAATGTGCCAGATCAGTCGGCTGGTGGGTTTTCAAAATAATAAATACATGCATGTATTTTTGTGATAAATCCATATTATACGGAGCGTATGTCCCACATTAATCAATACAAAGTACCTGCAGCTTTCAGTTCTTTTAAATCGAGGCTGAATCCTTTCTTTCTTCTTTGCCGCTGCCTTTTATTCAATCAAATTTGAGGCTTTTGATTTGATTTCTTTCAGCGCGACCGCAATGCATGATGGGCTTTATTGCTTGGTTAGTGACTATACAGTAGGTTGTACACTACTTTTCATGATGCATTGTGGGGATACTTTGAGTGCACTACACAGGGTGTAATAATGCTCACTGTACATTCGGACAGCACTACAAAATGGCGACCTCACTATATAGTCCACTGTATAGTGAGTAGGGAGCGATTTCGGACACAGGGTAAATGAACGAAACCTGCTAGAAGGGAATAGAACACGTTTTTATTCCACTGAAAAAGTGTTCTGTATGTATAATCATTTCCAATATTTCACGCCAATGACGTCACTCCAAGTGTTTTCCATTACACAGTAGCAAGAAGATATGAAGTTTATCTTCTCATGTTGAAAATATTTTCACTTGTTTGCTTCACTCACTCGTGAAATAAACATTCAACACTCGAAGATCAACTTCATATCTTCACGCAACCGTCTAATAGTGCATATGTACATATATGGCATGATTGGCATGGTACCACTCACGTGTTTTCTGGATGGTGGTGACAGCCGGGCCCTCTGCCTCCTGGAGCAGAGCATAAACACTGATTTTATACTGTGTGTTTGGATTCAGGTCGTTAAAGCAGTGCCTGTCTGCAGAGCCATCCAACCTCACTTCTTGCTTCTGACTGTCTGTAATATAAAATGGGATCAATAAACAACTGTAAATCAGAAAAGTGATCAGGCAAACAGACACAGAAAAGGTATTCACTTGATGAAGTGTGGCCTCTCACTCGCGGCCAATATTTAATGCACTGTTGATAAGTTTCTGAATTAATATACTGTACGTCCCATGCAGTACCACAGAGTGGAATATAATTTATGATTTATGTCGCTTTTGATCTAGATTTTGATTCTGATTACCCTGCCTGTTTTTGACCATCTGTCTATCTGTATTATTAATAAACAGTTTGTCTTTTCATGCACCTGCCTCTGCCTTGCGACAAAGAATGTAAATACTTCTCATCTCATCTCATTATCTGTAGCCGCTTTATCCTGTTCTACAGGGTCGCAGGCAAGCTGGAGCCTATCCCAGCTGACTACGGGTGAAAGGCGGGGTACACCCTGGACAAGTTGCCAGGTCATCACAGGGCTGACACATAGACACAGACAACCATTCACACTCACATTCACACCTACGCTCAATTTAGAGTCACCAGTTAACCTAACCTGCATGTCTTTGGACTGTGGGGGAAACCGGAGCACCCGGAGGAAACCCATGCGGACACGGGGAGAACATGCAAACTCCGCACAGAAAGGCCCTCGCCAGCCACGGGGCTCGAACCCGGACCTTCTTGCTGTGAGGCGACAGCGCTAACCACTACACCACTGTGCCGCCCAATGTAAATACTTGTGCAAAAAAAAAAAGCTTACATCCTGTTAAAGTGTCAAAAGCATTTAATCATTAACACTGAACATTGTTCCATGTGTTCATTCATCTTTTCTAATTTATTCCATGGGTTCGGGCGGCACGGTGGTGTAGTGGTTAGCGCTGTCGCCTCACAGCAAGAAGGTCCTGGGTTCGAGCCCCGGGGCCGGCGAGGGCCTTTCTGTGCGGAGTTTGCATGTTCTCCCCGTGTCCGCGTGGGTTTCCTCCGGGTGCTCCGGTTTCCCCCACAGTCCAAAGACATGCAGGTTAGGTTAACTGGTGACTCTAAATTGACCGTAGGTGTGAATGTGAGTGTGAATGGTTGTCTGTGTCTATGTGTCAGCCCTGTGATGACCTGGCGACTTGTCCAGGGTGTGCCCCGCCTTTCGCCCATAGTCAGCTGGGATAGGCTCCAGCTTGCCTGCGACCCTGTAGAAGGATAAAGCGGCTAGAGATAATGAGATGAGATGATATTCCATGGGTTCTTCATATCAACCTCAAAACTCACAGATATCCCTTTATGACCAACAGGGAACAGGTTCAGTTCTTGTTCATGTACCAAATTTTGAACCGTTCAAAGCATTTCAACTAACAATAAATTGGTTCAGAACCTGAAAAGTTGGTTCCCAGCTGGAACCAAAATATTGCTGGTTTTTCCATCATGAACCATGATGACATCAATGGGCGTGTCATTAGGTTGGAGAGGAAGCAGAGCGCAGCAGTGAAGAAAGCAATGGAAAAAAGATATCTCTTCAGAAAAACATGGACCGAAAACAAACATCTCTGCCATCTTGCTACGACTGTTTACTCCCAATGTGAATTGTGCCATGCCCTCAGTTCATGACGCATCAATGATTACAATGGTTCAGCTCAAAACTGGTGAAAATGTGGGCCAGTTTGCTAGCTGGCACCAGGGTTCAAGTAATCATGATCGAAACCAGTTCAAGAACTTGTTCCCTGTTCGCGGCCGGCCCAAGGCATAAGCGAATTAAGCACCCGCTTAGGGCCCCACACACCACCAGGGGGCCCCCAAGAGCAGTTGGAATGCCCACCTGTGAAAATATTTTTAATTAAAAAAACGTAATATCAATGACATGCTATAGCAGAAACAAAAGACACAAAATAACGTTTTTTGTATCATTTTCATAGTTGGTACATTAGGTTAACTAATCCTTGCTGCTGGTTGCTGCCACTGCGCTCCTGCACAACCAGATGCACGTGACATGACAGTAGTTATTCACTTCGGAAGATAGGTGCATGTGCAGAAGACTCTGATGTGGATGGCAATGCACTGGCTCTAGAAATAGAGTCTTCCTGAACTCCCCCAGTCAAAAATCACTGCGTTTGAACTACTGACCTATCTGTCTCATAATGACATCTGTGAGTTATACCCCAATCTTTGGGTCACTCTTAGGATTGCTTGCACTCTCCCAGTAACTGTAGCATCAGCAGAACGGAGCTTGTCGAAACTAAAATTAATCAAAAGCTACTTGAGATCTACAATGGCACAGGAAAGACTCAGTGGGCTTGCACTTATAAGTATCAATAGCAAAGTTGGTCGGGAGATCTCCTATAATGACGTCATTGATGACTTAGCCTCCCGAAAAGCCAGGAAGCATAGATTTTGAAGGGAAATGATCAAGCACTGATGATGACAGGAAAAAGGACAAGTGTTGTTTTTCCGAACAGTGAGTTATTTTAGGCGAGTTTTCATATTTTCTCCTATAAATAGTTTATGTGCAACATAATAGGTTGTTGTTGTGTTACTGTTGATGTTATTATGCTGCAAATTTCTCTGTTCATTTTGTGAATTTATTTAAGATTTCTTTTAAGATGTAAGGTTTATTCCAGATTTTAAGATTTATTTATTTGTTTGTTATTTAATAACAGGTACAAGTACAAGTACTAAGTACTGTTTGTAAGAACTGTGTATGTTAGGTTTTGTTTTGCACATTAGTGCAAAATAAACTGGTTAACTTGTTTATATATACAGTGTCTTGTCTACTGATTTGTTGTTTTACTTACAAATATGCTACACATCTGAATATTTTATATTGCAATAGCCACAAGTTGCAGTATAATGTAAACCAACTAAAAATGCAGATTATGGTGGGTGGCTAGACTAACTAGACTAACTGTGTAGCCTAAGAAATAATAAGGCAGCTAGCAGTGTAGTTTTGGTGGTGTGGGGGGCCCCCAAATCAAATTCTGCTTAGGGCCCCTTAAAGGCTTGGGCCGGCCCTGTCCCTGTTGGTCAAAAAGAGGGATCTGAGCACTCTTTCTCCTAAAGCAGTTCTGAAAATGGTGATGTTCAAGTGTGTTTCTCTGCCTCCTTAGACTGAAGCCAATATTCTGCACCTAATCTTCTCAATTCCCAGGTCATATTAACTGAACCATTTCAGTCAGATTGACAGCTTTTGTAAAGAGAAAAAAAATAGTACAAGATTTCAGCATTACAGCATCAAAGCTGAACAAACAGAATCTCTGTAACTAATGCCAGGATCAGACTGCACGATATTTTTGTCTTTCATGATGATCAACATGTCAAACGAGACCATCAATAATGCCGTAGCTCAATCCGGCCCCATCTAGTCCACAAGGAACAATCTAAAGTGGGCTACCATGCACAGCTCTACTCTCAACCAGTCCAGCTCAAATATTTGCCAGAAAGAATCCAAAATGGTGAGGAATTGACTGATTTTTGTTGGACTGCTCATTAAGGCTTAATTAGTCCATAACTGCATTAATAATTGTAACGAAGCAAATATGGGTAGAAGTTATATGAGCCCTAGGCGCCCCTACCTTCATGCCAGAAAGAATCAAAATCAGTGAAGAATTGATGTGTGTGGAAACTGCTCGTTAGGGCTTAATTACTCCATATCTTCATTATTAACTGAAATTATGCAAATTTGGGTAGACTCTATATGCACCCCAGACAGACCTACCTTCCTGCCAAGAAAAATAAAAGAATCAGTGAAGAACTGAGAGAGAAGAAGTGATTTTCGTGAAATGTGAATGACGCCAGACAACACATGATGGCCTGTCAGCCAGATGAGCTAATTAAGCAATCACAGTACCATAAATTCTTGCTGTGTCTTGGTTGGGAGATTGGCAACACTCCAAGTTTGACCCCAATCATCGTTCACGTCCTTGCGTATCATCAGGGAGGAGCGTCAAGAAATCGTCAATTATGGCTATCAAGGAACACGATGAAGGAGTTGTCAAACTAGGTGAGAAAATACAAAAGATTCTGACACTTGTGAGGGTAGGCTGAGAAAGTTGCTGCTTAAGCAGCGCACCGCTCCTCACACTACCGTTCTGATGGTGCTGAAGAGACAGCGGCACTTCAGCACAACTGTTTTGGACTACCAAATGTAGCATGGCCACAGGGTGGAGCAGCTTAAGCAGTGCCTCAGTCTACTCTCTTCGAGCAGCCAGGGGAGTATAAAGAGGCACCACCACAGGTAGTTGCGTTACCTTAGAGTATGCTGACTCACACCTACTTCCTCTCCCTGCACAGGTCATTTTGCCAACGACGAGGAAGACGACAGAGAAATCAGTGCTCTCCTTGGCAGCCAGCTTTGCTCCCACCTGCTGCTGTAGATCGATGACGACAGAAACCCATGCAGCCAGCGCCCGCCTGCGACCCAGCGCTAGGCTGGCTCTGGACTTCCTCCTCCTGCACCTGCTTCACTCTTTTCAGTCCCACTTAGCCTCCCTTTACCTCACTTCCCCTTCCCTTTTATCGAATGAAAGAACACTTGTTTTTCCACTGTGCCTTGGGTTGAGTGTCTGTGTTCGCTGCCGCCGCAGCCAGGATTGCTACACACACTAGGCTTTTCATGTGGGAAGCCATGGCCTAATGGTTAGAGAAGCAGCTTTGGGACCAAAAGGTCACTGGTTCAAACGGTTTGATTCCTTGGACCAACAGAAATGGCTGAAGTGCCCTTGAGCAAGGCACCTAACCCCCCAAGGGGCTGCTCTGGATGTGTTGCATGTCGCTCTGGATAAGAGCCTGTCATTTAATGTAATGTAATCAGAGTGTTGTGGGGTCTCCCAGACACCACATTGCTGTTCTTTGTTTGTCACACTACAATACCGGTTTATAGTTCCTGATATGCATATTTCAGCCCGACACTGGAAATTGGTCAGCCATGTCAAAATCTGGCTGAATTCGTGTAGTCTGATCCCGGCATAAGACCAAATGATCATCAACTATTAAGATGAGTAAAAATTATAATAAACACAGAGTGTTTATTCCTATCTGGTTATGGATTTAGCTAAAAATATCATGTGCCAAAACTGTCATGACTTTAATTATTATCTTATATTTTTGGGTACGGGAGATATCACAACATATGGCCATGGAATTGACAGTCTTCCCAGCCATTATATCTTCACCCTCCTAGGCTGGCTGCTATAACATTCATGCACAATCTTGATAAATTGCTTCTGTGCTTTCTTCTGCTTCTTCAAGCCATTTGCACTTAAAGCTCTCCTTCCTGCTGCAGTGAATAATCTCACCTGGATGCCCCAGGGTCTTGCACTTCTTAAAAACGGCTGTGATTATCAGCTGCATTTTGCCTAAACTTGTTCGATGCTGTGCTCATGTTGAAACTCAGTGTGTTCGTGGATAACATATTGTTTATTAACAGAATCTGAATTGTTGCTCTTTTCTTTTCATGATTAAGCACTGCTATTCACCATGCGCTTAATATCAACATTCCAGAGGCAGATGGGTTCTTCCTTTTAGGTGTTTAGGTGTGGCTGATCTCAGTCTTTCATCCTAATGACTTTCTTGGTCATTTGCCACAGTTTCTATGGCTAGGTCATTGGAGGTCTAGACCTAGATTATAATAAAGCTGCTTAGCAACAAAGTTGTTGTACAAAATACAGTAAAATTGAATTAGATTGAAAAAAGTGTTTATCACGCAGAAGGCTTAATTGCTTTGATAACGACACCTATCATTCTAGCCACCATAAACTATATTGTGACACCTGGAGATGTTACGTTTCTTCTCAGTGTCCGTGCCTGTCAGCCTCAGAAAAGGAGGTGGGGCCTCAGTGTCTCAATCTCAGTGAAGGAGGTGTGGCCTCAGTGTCTCTCAGTCTTGGTGAAGGAGGTGTGGCCTCAGTGTCTCTCAGTCTCGGTGAAGGAGGTGTGGCCTCAGTGTCTCAATTTCAGTGAGGGAGGTGTGGCCTCAGTGTCTCTCAATTTCAGTGAAGGAGGTGTGGCCTCAGTGTCTCTCAATTTCAGTGAGGGAAGTATGGCCTCAGTGTCTTTCAGTCTCGGTGAAGGAGGTGTGGCCTCAGTGTCTCTCAATTTCAGTGAGGGAAGTATGGCCTCAGTGTCTTTCAGTCTCGGTGATGGAGGTGTGGCCTCAGTGTCTCTCAATTTCAGTGAGGGAAGTGTGGCCTCAGTGTCTCTCAGTCTCAGTGAAGGAGGTGTGGCCTCAGTGTCTCAATTTCAGTGAGGGAAGTATGGCCTCAGTGTCTCTCAGTCTCAGTGAAGGAGGTGTGGCCTCAGTGTCTCAATTTCAGTGAGGGAAGTATGGCCTCAGTGTCTCTCAGTCTCAGTGAAGGAGGTGTGGCCTCAGTGTCTCAATTTCAGTGAGGGAAGTATGGCCTCAGTGTCTCTCAGTCTCGGTGAAGGAGGTGTGGCCTCAGTGTCTCAATTTCAGTGAGGGAAGTATGGCCTCAGTGTCTCTCAGTCTCGGTGAAGGAGGTGTGGCCTCAGTGTCTCAATTTCAGTGAGGGAGGTGTGGCCTCAGTGTCTCTCAATTTCAGTGAAGGAGGTGTGGCCTCAGTGTCTCTCAATTTCAGTGAGGGAAGTATGGCCTCAGTGTCTTTCAGTCTCGGTGAAGGAGGTGTGGCCTCAGTGTCTCTCAATTTCAGTGAGGGAAGTGTGGCCTCAGTGTCTCTCAGTCTCAGTGAAGGAGGTGTGGCCTCAGTGTCTCAATTTCAGTGAGGGAAGTATGGCCTCAGTGTCTCTCAGTCTCAGTGAAGGAGGTGTGGCCTCAGTGTCTCAATTTCAGTGAGGGAAGTATGGCCTCAGTGTCTCTCAGTCTCGGTGAAGGAGGTGTGGCCTCAGTGTCTCAATTTCAGTGAGGGAGGTGTGGCCTCAGTGTCTCTCAATTTCAGTGAAGGAGGTGTGGCCTCAGTGTCTCTCAATTTCAGTGATGGAGGTGTGGCTTCAGTGTCTCTCAATTTCAGTGAGGGAAGTATGGCCTCAGTGTCTTTCAGTCTCGGTGATGGAGGTGTGGCCTCAGTGTCTCTCAATTTCAGTGAGGGAAGTGTGGCCTCAGTGTCTCTCAGTCTCAGTGAAGGAGGTGTGGCCTCAGTGTCTCAATTTCAGTGAGGGAAGTATGGCCTCAGTGTCTCTCAGTCTCAGTGAAGGAGGTGTGGCCTCAGTGTCTCAATTTCAGTGAGGGAAGTATGGCCTCAGTGTCTCTCAGTCTCAGTGAAGGAGGTGTGGCCTCAGTGTCTCAATTTCAGTGAGGGAAGTATGGCCTCAGTGTCTCTCAGTCTCGGTGAAGGAGGTGTGGCCTCAGTGTCTCAATTTCAGTGAGGGAGGTGTGGCCTCAGTGTCTCTCAATTTCAGTGAAGGAGGTGTGGCCTCAGTGTCTCTCAATTTCAGTGATGGAGGTGTGGCTTCAGTGTCTCTCAATTTCAGTGAGGGAAGTATGGCCTCAGTGTCTTTCAGTCTCGGTGATGGAGGTGTGGCCTCAGTGTCTCTCAATTTCAGTGAGGGAAGTGTGGCCTCAGTGTCTCTCAGTCTCAGTGAAGGAGGTGTGGCCTCAGTGTCTCAATTTCAGTGAGGGAAGTATGGCCTCAGTGTCTCTCAGTCTCAGTGAAGGAGGTGTGGCCTCAGTGTCTCAATTTCAGTGAGGGAAGTATGGCCTCAGTGTCTCTCAGTCTCAGTGAAGGAGGTGTGGCCTCAGTGTCTCAATTTCAGTGAGGGAAGTATGGCCTCAGTGTCTCTCAGTCTCAGTGAAGGAGGTGTGGCCTCAGTGTCTCAATTTCAGTGAGGGAAGTATGGCCTCAGTGTCTCTCAGTCTCAGTGAAGGAGGTGTGGCCTCCGTGTCTCTCAATTTCAGTGAGGGAAGTATGGCCTCAGTGTCTCTCAGTCCGGTGAAGGAGGTGTGGCCTCAGTGTCTCAATTTCAGTGAGGGAAGTATGGCCTCAGTGTCTCTCAGTCTCAGTGAAGGAGGTGTGGCCTCAGTATCTCTCAATTTCAGTGAGGGAGGTGTGGCCTCAGTGTCTCTCAATCTCAGTGAAGGAGGTGTGGCCTCAGTGTCTCTCAATTTCAGTGAATGAGGTGTAGCCTCAGTGTTTCTCAGTCTATATGAAGGAGGTGTGACCTTTGTACATCAACATGAAGGAGGTGTGGCCTCCTGTGCATTATTTGGAGGTGTGGCCTCAGTACCTCTCAGTTTCAGCGAGGAAGGTGTGACCTCAGTTCCAGTCTGCATGAAGGAGGTGTGGCCTCCTGCGCACTTGTTGTAGTGAAGGAGGTGTGGCCTCCTGTGCATTAGTTGTAGTGAAGGAGGTGTGGCCTCCTGTGCATTAGTTGTAGTGAAGGAGGTGTGGCCTCAGTGCCTATCACTTCTAATGAACAAGTGTTGAGTGACTGATGCAGTAAAAATATTATTCACAATGGACTGTAATTGCTCCTTGCTGCAGGGTTTATAAATTTACCTCATTATATTCACTTGACTCAACTCATCAGCTATTAAAAGCTTTTAGGATGAATGCCATTTGTTAGAAGAAGTTGGGCAGTGGCTGTGCAGGAGCTCAAGGAAACGAGACAGCCATAGGCCACCATTTCACCCAGTTTATGATTCAGCTCAGCAGCACATAAACATTTCCTTTAAGAGCTGAAACAGGAACATTTATATCCATCACAGTGAGACGGTCGTATTATGTATTATAATACTGAGACAAACAGCATTCTCCCCATGATCAATATCACCATGCAGTCATTATTCACACAACTTACACTCATTCACTGCCATCAGTAAAGCACAGCTGCAGTATACACACACACACACACTGATTATCAGTGCCCCCCCCAGTCACTGTCTTGTATTATACTGCAGTATTTTTGTATGCACAATATTGAAGAAATGCACTGTGGGATGCCCTATAATTCTCTTTTGCATAGGCTCATTTTTTTATATGTATTTTGAAAACATGATAAAATGTTTGAAAAGAATTGATCATATTGGGAAAAAGCACATTACAGCTATATATTTACCAGAACATCAAGGCCGAAGGAGCTCATCTGGCCCGTCGTCAAAAACATCAAACAGAACTGAAATGTGACAATGTGAGAGAGGACCAACCTCCATGATTAATTGCTTACAACAGGAAACTCAACAAAGCACTAAATTGCGTTCCCCGAGGGAAAATCGACCCAAAACATCGATCAGGACTGAATTTGCATGATAAATGAGAGTGGAGATACAATTCTAGTCAGAAGAAAAGGTGTTAAGTTGACCTGATTACTATTTCGTTGGCAAAAAATTGACAATACAATGATCAAGTTTTGTGCAGAAGGTCTAGTTCTTTCAAATAAAACAATCAGAACTGAAATCCATTGAGAACTGAGGGAGGGAGGAGGCACAATTGAACTGAAAATAAACAAAGTTGTAAACCAATTGTTTACAACAGGAAACTCAACAAACAAATGACCAAATTGTATTCCCTGAGGGAAGATCGACCCAAAACACTGATCAGAACTGAAATTGGATGAAAAATGAGAGAGGAGATACAACTCTAGTGAAAAGTCCAAAAACTTGTTAAGTTGACTTAATTAGCAGTTCGTTAGCAAAAGTTTGACAAAATTTCGTTCAGAAAAATTTGTTCAGAAGGTCTAGTTCTTTCAAACAAAACAATCAGAACTGAAATCCATTGAGAACTGAGGTAGGAGATATGATTGAACTGAAAATAAACAAAGTCTCATCTCATTATCTGTAGCCGCTTTATCCTTCTACAGGGTCGCAGGCAAGCTGGAGTCTATCCCAGCTGACTACGGGCGAAAGGCGGGGTACACCCTGGACAAATCACCAGGTCATCACAGGGCTGACACATAGACACAGACAACCATTCACACTCACATTCACACCTACGGTCAATTTAGAGTCACCAGTTAACCTAACCTGCATGTCTTTGGACTGTGGGGGAAACCGGAGCACCCGGAGGAAACCCACGCGGACACGGGGACAACATGCAAACTCCGCACAGAAAGGCCCTCGCCGGCCACGGGGCTCGAACCTGGACCTTCTTGCTGTGAGGCGACAGTGCTAACCACTACACTACCGTGCTGCCCAATAAACAAAGTTGTAAACAAATTGTTTACAACAGGAAAATCAACAAACAAACGACCAAGTTTTGTTCATCAAGGAAGATCTACCCAAAACATCGATCAGAACTGAAATTGGGTGAGAACTGTGAGAGGAGATACAATTCTAGTGAGAAGCCTTGTTAATTTGGCCTAATTACTAACTCGTTAGAAAAAATTTGTCAAAACGACGAACAAGTTTTGTACGGACTGATGAGTTCTTTCAAATAAAACAATCGGAACGGAAATCCGTGGAGAACTGACCAAGGAGATATGATTTAACTGAATTGTGGACGATGGATGGATGATGGACGCAATGCCATGGCAACAAATCATTGCCCTTGTGGCCAGATGAGCTAATAAACTATAAGGATGGATCTGGATGCATAAATAATAGTTCTGAATCTAACATTAGCACTCTGAATAAAATGCAAATCTAATTCTGAAGTTCTTAGAAAGTTCCACATTCAATATACCATGAGTATGGAGTGCAGTGTGTCTGTGTGAGAGAGAGAGAGAGAGAGAGAGAGAGAGAGAGAGAGAGAGCGCAAGATCCCTTTCATATTCGACTGATCCTCAGGCATTTGTCTCTCTTTACAGAGGGCAGAATTACTGAGAGCTCAGTTCTTCATTCCCACCATGAGAGAGTGAGATCGTGTTTGATTATAACCCACAACCATCATCTCCCACTTTCACACGTCTGAACGAATAAAACTACACCCTCACACTCACTCAAAACCCCATGCGGAGTTCTTACAAAGGCAAAAGGTATTTTTCCACAGACAGATAGATAGATAGATAGATAGATAGATAGATAGATAGATAGATAGATAGATAGATAGATAGATAGATAGATAGATAGATAGATAGATAGAACCCCGATTTCAAAAAAGTTGGGACAAAGTACAAATTGTAAATAAAAACGGAATGCAGTAATTGACAAATCTCAAAAACTGATATTGTATTCACAATAGAACATAGACAACATATCAAATGTCGAAAGTGAGACATTTTGAAATTTCATGCCAAATATTGGCTCATTTGAAATTTCATGACAGCAACACATCTCAAAAAAGTTGGGACAGGGGCAATAAGAGGCTGGATATAAAAACATTATTAACATATTTTAACATATTTTAGAGTCATTATTAACAAATATTAACATGACTGGGTATAAAAAGAGCATCTTGGAGTGGCAGCGGCTCTCAGAAGTAAAGATGGGAAGAGGATCACCAATCCCGCGCCGACAAATAGTGGAGCAATATCAGAAAGGAGTTCGACAGTGTAAAATTGCAAAGAGTTTGAACATATCATCATCTGCAGTGCATAATATCATCAAAAGATTCAGAGAATCTGGAAGAATCTCTGTGCGTAAGGGTCAAGGCCGGAAAACCATACTGGGTGTCCGTGATCTTCGGGCCCTTCGATGGCACTGCATCACATACAGGCATGCTTCTGTATTGGAAATCACAAAATGGGCTCAGGAATATTTCCAGAGAACATTATCTGTGAACACAATTCACTGTGCCATCCGCCGTTGCCAGCTAAAACTCTATAGTTCAAAGAAGAAGCCGTATCTAAACATGATCCAGAAGCGCAGACGTCTTCTCTGGGCCAAGGCTCATTTAAAATGGACTGTGGCAAAGTGGAAAACTGTTCTGTGGTCAGACGAATCAAAATTTGAAGTTCTTTATGAAAATCAGGGACGCCGTGTCATTCGGACTAAGGAGGAGAAGGACGACCCGAGTTGTTATCAGCGCTCAGTTCAGAAGCCTGCATCTCTGATGGTATGGGGTTGCATTAGTGCGTATGGCATGGGCAGCTTACACATCTGGAAAGACACCATCAATGCTGAAAGGTATATCCAGGTTCTAGAGCAACATATGCTCCCATCCAGACAACGTCTCTTTCAGAGAAGACCTTGCGTTTTCCAACATGACAATGCCAAACCACATACTACATCAATTACAGCATCATGGCTGTGTAGAAGAAGGGTCTGGGTACTGAACTGGCCAGCCTGCAGTCCAGATCTTTCACCCATAGAAAACATTTGGCGCATCATAAAACGGAAGATACGACAAAAAAGACTTAAGACAGTTGAGCAACTAGAATCCTACATTAGACAAGAATTGGTTAACATTCCTATCCCTAAACTTGAGCAACTTGTCTCCTCAGTCCCCAGATGTTTACAGACTGTTGTAAAGAGAAAAGGGGATGTCTCACAGTGGTAAACATGGCCTTGTCCCAACTTTTTTGAGATGTGTTGTTGTCATGAAATTTAAAATCACCTAATTTTTCTCTTTAAATGATACATTTTCTCAGTTTAAACATTTGATATGTCATCTATGTTCTATTCTGAATAAAATATGGAATTTTGAAACTTCCACATCATTGCATTCCGTTTTTATTTACAATTTGTACTTTGTCCCAACTTTTTTGGAATTGGGGTTGGAGATAGATAGATAGATAGATAGATAGATAGATAGATAGATAGATAGATAGATAGATAGATAGATTAAACACAAGGTCCACTCAGCTGACGCTGGTTTCCATTGGAGATGTGTAGAAACTTCTGCTAATAATCTATATCTACATTATTAAATTCACAAAATATATATTATAACTAATAAAATAAGTAAGATACAAGATAGGGAGACAAACATTATGATTAATAATGAATAAAATTTATATTCCATTTTTAAAAATATATCAAAAAACCAAAAAAAGCGTTTCCAGTAGTTAATTCTAAATTTCTTCGTAGTCTCCGAGTTTTTAGCATCATTGGGCAGAGAATTATGTAACATGGCAGCTGAAAAAGCAAAAGTCCTGTGTCCTGTTTTTGAGTTGATTTTCACAATATGAATATTGCTCTTTACGCTTGTGTTACACAGTGTCTGGGAAAAGTATTCATCCCCCTTTGTGTTTGTCCTGCTTTGTTGCATTACAAGCTGGAATTAAAATGGATTTATTTTGGGAGGGTTAGCACCATTTGAGTTACACAACATGCCTACCGCTTTAAAGGTGCAAATTGTTGTTTTATTGTGACACAAACTATAATTAAGATTAAAAACATAAACAGAAATTTGGAGTGTTCATAGGTATCCCCCCCCCAAAGTCAATACTTTGTAAAGCCACTTTTTGCTGCAATTCCAGCTGCAAGTCTCTTAGGGTATGTCTCTATTAGCTTAGCACATCTAGCCACTGGGATTTTTGCCCATTCCTCAAGGCAAAACTGCTCCAATGCCTTCAAGTTAGATGGGTTGCGTTGGTGTACAGCAATCTTCAAGTTATGCCACAGATTCTCAATTGGATTGAGGTCTGGGCTTTGACTCGGCCATTCCAAGACATTTAAATGTTTAAACCACTCCAGTGCAGCTTTAGCAGGACTGTATGTTTAGGGTCATTGTCCTGTTGGAATGTGAACCTTCATCCTAGTCTGAAACCTCTGGCTGACTCAAACAGGTTTTCTTCCAGAACTGCCCTGTATTTAGTGCCATCTATCTTTCCTTCAGTCCTGACCAGCTTTCCTGTCCCTGCAGATGAAAAACATCCCCACAGCATGATGCTGCCACCACCATGCTTCACTGTAGGAATGGTGTTCTCAGGGTGTTGGGTTTGTGCCACACAAAGCATTTCCCATGATGGCCAAAAAGATCAATTTTAGTCTCATTTGACCAGAGGATCTTCTTCCATGTGTTTGGGGAGTCTGCCATGTGTTTTCTTAAGCAATTACTTTTTTCTGGCCAAATCAATCAAATCAAAGTCCTTCCCATGCCATGTGGCGCATAGGGCTGCGCTGATCTCCGTTTCCGTAGCCCTCAGCCTCTCGCCTATTACATAGCTAGGGTTACAGTGGGGGGCTAGTCCTCTGGTAACTGTGAGAGTTTGATTCCCCACTCGCATCTGTATTGCAGCGTGCCTTGCTAGATGGCAGTAGGTACCATTTTTATGATGGTCTTTGGCATGACCTGATCATGAGTAGAACTCGCGATCTCCCGATCAAGAGGTGGACACGCTAACCATTAGGCCAACTCGTGTTTTTTTTTTTTTCCTGGCCACTCTTCCATAAAGCCCCGCTCTGTGGAGTGTACGGCTTAAAGTGGTCCTATGGACAGATACTCCCATCTCCGCTGTGGATCTTTGCAGCTCTTTCAGTATTGTCGTTGGTGTCTGTGTTGCATCTCTGATTAATGCCCTCTTTGCCCGGTCTGTGAGTTTTGGTGGGCGGCCTTCTCTTGTCAGGTTTGTAGTGGTGCCATATTCTTTCCATTTTGCTGTAATGGATTAAATGGTGCTCCGTGGGATATTCAAAGTTTGGGATATTTTTTATAACCCAACCCTGATCTATACTTCTCCACAACTTTGTCTCTGACCTGTTTGGAGGCTCCTTGGTTTTCATGTTGCTTGCTTCGCAGTGTTGCAGATTCAGGGTCCTTCCACAACAGGTTGATTTATACAGACATCGTGTGACAGATCATGTGACACTTTGATTGCACACAAGTGGATCTTAATCAACTAATTATGTGACTTATGAAGTGAATTGGTTGGAGCAGCTCTTATTTAGGGGTTTCATACGAAAGCGGGTGAATACCTATGCACACTCCAGATTTCTGTTTTTTCATCTTATTGTTTGTGTCGCAATAAAACAACAATTTTCACCTTTAAAGTGGCAGGCATGTTGTGTAAATCAAATAGTACTAACCCTTCAAAAATCCATTTTAATTCCAGCTTGTAATGCGACAAAACAGGACAAACACCAAGGCGGATGAATACTTTTGCAAGACACTGTCATTATGGACATTGACATTTTTAACAAAAATTTTACACATTCCGGTAGAAGTCCGTTAATACATTTGTACAGCACCAGACATTTGTTAGATTTCTATCTTTCAACAATAGGAACCCAATTTAGCTTTCTGAAAAGGACTTCAGAACGTTCATCGTTGATTTTCTTCTTGAGTATCAAACTCAAGATTCATTGTGTTTCTGCTAAATAGGCTTATTTGTTGGACTAATGAAGCTCGACAGCATTCAACTAGACTGCATTTCTGCAGAGAAAATGCAAAGTGTGCTTGCTGAGCTGTACACTGTGCTAGCAGAACAGCTATCATGCTAGCATGCTAAAAGCTAGCATGCCAACATGCTAATGCCAACATGCTAACAACTAGCATGCTAACAGTTAGCATACTAACATGCTAACAGCATACTAACATGCTAAAAGCTAGCATGTTAACATGCTAATAGATAACATGCTAACAGCTAGCATTCTAACATGCAAATGATTAACATGCTATTTGTTAAAATTCTAACACTTTAAGGCTAATATGCTGACAGCTATCATGCTAACAGCTAACAGGCTAACATGCTAATGGATAGCATGTTAACTTTTAGCATGCTAACACGCTGAACGTGACATGCTAACAGCTAACATGCTCAGGCGAACTCGCTAACAGTAAACATGCGAACTCTGCATGCTACCATGCTAATCCTAACATGTTAACAACTCTCATGATAACATGCTAATGGTGAACATGCTAACAACTCGCGAGCTAACAGCAGGCATGATATCGTAATGGGTAACATGCTAACAGCTAGCATGGTAACACGTGAATGCTTGTATGCTAATTGCTATCATGTGTGCGTGTAAGTATTCCTAATAAAGTGTCCATTGAGTTGAAGTTGATTTGCTGTCAAAGTCTCAAATGAGCAGATCCTTGCCAAATGCATCATCACCTCTGGGGGAAGGGAGGAATGACTCAGCCAAGTGTCCATTGATTAGCGGCAAAATGGAGAAAAATGGATGGATGAAAGGCAAGACAAAGACGAGTGCGGGTCAGAACCGATATTGTGTGTGATGGGTGATTTGGCCTGAGGTGCCGTATGAAGTTTGGTGGATGTGTGGTGAAGTGTTACTGAGCAAAACTCCATTCATTTGAATGGGGCCAAAAATCAATGCAAGCCTATGGAGGAAAAAGGGATGAGCAAAAAGAAAGGAAAAATATGAGTGCAGGTCAGAACCGATTGCATGTATGTGTCGGGGGAGTTGGCCTGAAGTATCACATGAGGTTTGGTGCATCTGCGATGGAGCGTGTCCGAGTAGGACGATTCGATTCATGAGCCCTATTCATTCTCTATGGGAAAAAAACAAAAGAACGACAAGAACAAGAGAACGGGCATGTTGATCCAAAAGCTGTATACAAGCACACTACACCACTTTGGGCCAGACGTCTCAGAGTTGGAACGGTGTCTCTATCTCGAACGCCCTAGGAGGAGTAGTGGATCCAAAAAACGTGTCGGAATAAGGCAGAATAAGTAAACTTAAGAAGAACAATAGTGTGCTTGCACTAATTACAGTGTATCCCTAAAACTTCAACATTCACACACATGATTCTAAAGCACCAAAAACCCAAGTGTCACCCTTCCTACAGTGATGCTTGAAAGTTTGTGAACCCTTTAGAATTTTCTATATTTCTGCATAAATATGACCTAAAACATCATCAGATTTTCACACAAGTCATAAAAGTAGATAAAGAGAACCCAGTTAAACAAATGAGACAAAAATATTATACTTGGTCATTTATTTATTGAGGAAAATAATCCAATATTACATATCTGTGAGTGGCAAAAGTATGTGAACCTTTGCTTTCAGTATCTGGTGTGACCCCCTTGTGCAGCAATAACTGCAGCTAAACATTTCCGGTAACTGTTGATCAGTCCTGCACACCGGCTTGGAGGAATTTTAGCCCGTTCCTCCATACAGAACAGCTTCAACTCTGGGATGTTGGTGGGTTTCCTCACATGAACTGCTCGCTTCAGGTCCTTCCACAACATTTTGATTGGATTAAGGTCAGGACTTTGACTTGGCCATTCCAAAACATTAACTTTATTCTTCTTTAACCATTCTTTGGTAGAACAACTTATGTGCTTAGGGTTGTTGTCTTGCTGCATGACCCACCTTCTCTTGAGATTCAGTTCATGGACAGATGTCCTGACATTTTCCTCTAGAATTCGCTGGTATAATTCAGAATTCATTGTTCCATCAATGATGGCAAGCCGCCCTGGCCCAGATGCAGCAAAACAGGCCCAAACCATGATACTATCACCACCATGTTTCACAGATGGGATAAGGTTCTGTGGCAGTTCGGAGCAGGTGGGTGGAGCACAGAGGACGGCAGGACAGAGATCAAGTTCCAATTTAGTATTTATTGTCACACTTTTCAGCATAACATTCACTCAGACAGACACACACACACACGACGGGTGTCTGTTCGGGGAAGAGCTCCTCTGCTCTCTGCTCTCCCTCCCTATATAGGGCGCGGTCACTGGGAAGACACACAAACACAGGTTAATTGCTCTCAGGTGTAGTGATTCTGCCACTCACCTTCCCTGACTCCACCCTCCTGTCACAGACCGGTGCTTGACCACGCCCCCGCTGCCACATACCCCCACCGCCCGACTCAGGCTGGGCTGCCGTCCGGCCTGCAGCCGACTCCCCCCCCCCCTTGGCAGGAGAGGAAG
Source organism: Neoarius graeffei (assembly GCF_027579695.1). NCBI lineage: Eukaryota > Metazoa > Chordata > Actinopteri > Siluriformes > Ariidae > Neoarius > Neoarius graeffei. The sequence goes on from NC_083570.1 coordinate 104,287,613, forward strand.
TCCGCCACAACCATCTGCGCCCCCGGCCTGTGGACCACCTTGAAATTAAAGGGTTGGAGTGCCAGATACCAACGGGTGATCCACGCGTTGGCATCTTTCATGCGGTGGAGCCACTGGAGGGGCGCGTAGTCCGAACAGAGGGTGAAAGGGCGCCCCAGCAGGTAGTACCGGAGGGCGAGGACCGCCCACTTGATGGCCAGACACTCTTTCTCTATGGTGCTGTAGTGCCCCTCATGCACCGACAGCTTCCTGCTTATATACAGGACGAGGCGGTCCTCCCCCTCCACCTCCTGGGACAAAACCGCCCCCAGCCCTCTGTCCAACGCATCGGTCTGCAACATAAAGGGGAGAGAAAAGTCAGGGGAGTGTAGAAGTGGCCCCCCACACAGTGCAGCCTTTACCTCTGAAAAAGCCCGCTGGCATTGCTCCGTCCACTGGACCGGATCTGGTGCCCCCTTTTTAGTGAGATCAGTCAGCGGGCTGGTGACGTCCGAATAATTAGGTATAAACCTACGATAATAGCTAGCCAGCCCCAGGAACTGTCTCACCCCCTTTTTGGTCTTGGGCCTCGGGCAGGCCGCAATCGCTGTGGTCTTGTTAATTTGGGGACGCACCTGCCCGTTGCCCAAGTGGAAGCCCAGAAACCATACTTCCACCCGCCCAATCGCACACTTCTTTGGGTTGGCTGTGAGACCTGCTCATCTCAGCGACCTAAGGATGGCCCTTAGGTGTTCCAAGTGCCTCGGCCAGTCATTACTATATATGATGATGTCATCAAGATAGGCGGCCGCATAGGTGGCATGGGGGCGGAGGACCCGATCCATCAGCCGCTGAAACGTAGCGGGTGCCCCAAACAGCCCAAACGGAAGTGTGACGAATTGGTGTAACCCAAACGGTGTGGAAAAGGCCGTTTTTTCTCGGGATAGTGGAGTCAAGGGGATCTGCCAATATCCCTTCGTCAAATCCAGTGTCGAATAAAAGCGAGCCGTGCCTAGTCGATCCAGCAGCTCGTCAATACGAGGCATTGGGTACGCATCAAATTTAGACACCGCGTTGACTTTCCTATAGTCCACACAGAACCGGACCGACCCGTCGGTCTTGGGTACCAAGACCACCGGGCTGCTCCAGTCACTGTGGGACTCCTCGATGATGCCCATTTCGAGCATGGTCTGAAGTTCTTCCCGAACCACCTTTTTTTTGTGTTCGGGTAGCCTGTAAGGGCGGCTATGCACTACCACCCCCGGGGGCATCTCGATGTGGTGCTCTATGAGGTTAGTGCGACTGGGCAGGGGCGAGAACACATTCGAAAACTCGGTCTGCAACTGGGCGACCTCCGTGAGTTGGGTCGGGGAGAGGTGGTCTCCACAGGGGACCGGAGAGGTACGTGATGCCAATGTCCCTTTTTGAACCTCCGGCCCCAGCTCCGCCTTCTCCGGAACCACCGACACCAACGCCATGGGGACCTCCTCGTTCCAGAGTTTAAGCAGATTGAGATGGTAAATCTGTAGCGCCCCACCCCTGTCCGTTCGCCTCACCTCATAGTCGATGTCCCCAACTCGCTGTGTGACCTCAAAGGGTCCTTGCCACTTGGCGATCAATTTGGAGCTCGACGTGGGCAGCAGTACAAGTACTTTATCTCCCGGAGTGAACTCTCTAAGGTGCGTACCCTTGTTGTACAGGCGGGCTTGCCGTTCCTGGGCCTGCCGCAAATTCTCCTGAGTTAGGTGGGTGAGCGTGTGGAGTTTTGCACGCAGGTCCATAACGTACTGAATTTCGTTTTTGCTTTGTGAAGGTCCCTCCTCCCAATTTTCCCGCAGCACATCTAGGATGCCGCGTGGCTTACGCCCATATAATAATTCGAACGGGGAGAACCCTGTGGAGGCTTGGGGGACCTCTCGCACTGAGAACAGCAAGGGTTCGAGCCACTTATCCCAATTACGTGCGTCCTCACTTACGAATTTTTTAATAATATTTTTGAGGGTGCGGTTGAACCGTTCTACTAAACCGTCCGTTTGTGGGTGATACACGCTGGTGCGGATCGGCTTAATCCCCAATAACCCATACAGTTCGCGCAGTGTCCGTGACATAAACGTAGTGCCTTGATCAGTCAGAATCTCTTTCGGGATTCCAACTCGGGAGATGACGCGGAAGAGCGCCTCTGCAATACTGCGTGCTGAGATATTGCGCAGAGGCACTGCTTCCGGGTATCGCGTTGCATAGTCCACCAGAACTAATATAAAGCGGTACCCTCATGCTGACCGATCTAATGGCCCGATGAGATCCATCCCAATTCTCTCAAACGGGGTCTCGATTAATGGAAGAGGGCGCAAAGGCGCTTTTGGAATGGCCGCTGGATTTACTAACTGGCATTCGCGGCATGCCGTACACCACTTACGAACATTGCCGCGAATCCCCGGCCAATAGAATTGGGCCATTATTCGGGCTAGTGTTTTATCCTGCCCTAAGTGTCCAGCCATGGGATTAAAGTGAGCTGCCTGGAATACCAATTCCTGGCGGCTCTTCGGAATTAAAAGCTGCGTGACACGCTCTTTAGTTTGAGTGTCCTGCGTCACTCGGTATAACCTATCCTTCGTAATTGCGAAGTAGGGGAAGGATGGGGTGGCGTTCGGCTGGAGCGTTTGACCATCGATTACTCTCACTTGGTCAAAAGCATGTCGCAGAGTCTCGTCTCGCGATTGTTCTAATGGGAAATCCGCGAGGGATTCCCCAATAGAGAGAGGAGGAGCCGACGGCTCCTCACTCTGACGCAGAGATGACGTAGATGGCTCTGCGACAGCTGCTCCTGCCAAAGCGGCACCGGGACCTCCCCCTGTTAAATGGCAGGACCCACTCGTTATTAGGCATGTCATTAAACCCCGAAATCCCAGCCAATCAGTCCCCAAAATTAGAGAGTGGGTAAGGCGGGGATTAACCGCCGCCTTCACTGTAAATTTTTCCCCTCTGAAAATAATGTGGACCGACACCAAAGGGTAGCTGTGAACATCCCCGTGCACACACAACACCTTCACCCCTTGTGCTTCCCCCAATGCCTCGTTTTGAACCAGGCTTTGGCGAATTGAGGTCTGATTACAACCAGAATCCACCAACGCCTGATATGTAGCCCCTTGGATACTCACCGGTATGCGATACGCTCCGGCCCGATCGAGGGCGGCCTCTGGCGCGTCGGGGATCTGAACCACCGCGCCCACTTCCATTGCCATGTACTGCTGTTGAAGGTGGCCCGGCTCCCCGCAGCGCCAGCGAACCGGCCCGGGCTTTCCCTCTGCACCGGTGATCTGGGGCTCACTCACCTGAGGTGGGGGAGAAACAGACACAGAAGGGAGAAACGGGAGGGCACTGCGGGTGCGGCGGGCCGGCTGGGGTGGTGCCGGCCCCCGCCTTCGCGCAGGGGGAATGGGGCGAGGACGGGACACAGGAGGAGGGGGAGAGAGAGAGAGAGAGAGAGAGAGAGAGAAGAGGAGAGAAGAGAAGATGCCATCTGCTGTCCTGCCACCGGGACAGCCACCAAATGGTCCTCCGCCAGCTCAACTGCTTGATCCAGCGACGCCGGGCGGTGGCACCGGACCCACTCCGCAGTTCCTGCTGGCAAGCGAGCGACGAACTGTTCCAGCGCCACCTGGTCGAGGATTCCTTCGGCGTCGCAGTTGTTGGCCCTCAGCCACCGCCAGCAGGCGTCCCGGAGCTGCTGGCCAAACGCGAACGGCCGGCCGACTTCCTCCAAGCGCAGCATGTGGAAGCGCTGGCGCTGCTGTTCTGGAGTGCGCCCCATGCGCTGGAGGACGGCCCGGCAGAGGTCCGCGTAGGCCAGCCGGCGGTCGGCGGGGAGCTGTAGCGCGGCCAGCTGTGCTTCTCCCGTGAGCATGGGGAGGAGGCGCGCCGCGCGCTGCTCCATCGGCCACGCCGAGGCTTCGGCGACTTGCTCAAAGAGCGTGATGAACGCCTCAGGGTCGTCCTGCGGGCCCATCTTGGTGACGGTGAGGGGAGATGGGCCCGCGGTAGGAGCGCTGGTGGGCCCCGCCGACACGAGGAGGTGCCGAAATGCCTGTCGATCTTCTTGTTGGGCCAACACCAGGGCCCCGAACCGCTCTTCTTGCTCCTTTCGGAGGGTGAGTAGCGTCTGGTGCTGGCTTTGCTGGGCCGTGGCGAGGGCGTGGACCATTTCAGCGAACGGGGAGGACTCCATGGGGCTGTGAGGCTGCTGTGCTCCAGGTCCCGGGTTTCGGCAACACTGTGGCAGTTCGGAGCAGGTGGGTGGAGCACAGAGGACGGCAGGACAGAGATCAAGTTCCAATTTAGTATTTATTGTCACACTTTTCAGCATAACATTCACTCAGACACACACACACACACACGACGGGTGTCTGTTCGGGGAAGAGCTCCTCTGCTCTCTGCTCTCCCTCCCTATATAGGGCGCGGTCACTGGGAAGACACACAAACACAGGTTAATTGCTCTCAGGTGTAGTGATTCTGCCACTCACCTTCCCTGACTCCGCCCTCCTGTCACAGACCGGTGTTTGACCACGCCCCCGCTGCCACAGGTTCGTATGCTGGAATGCAGTGTTTTCCTTTCTCCAAACATAACGCTTCTCATTTAAACCAAAAAGTTCTATTTTGGTCTCATTCATCCACAAAACATTTTTCCAATAGCCTTCTGGCTTGTCCACATGATCTTTAGCAAAGTGCAGATGAGCAGCAATGCTCTTTTTGGAGAGCAGTGGCTTTCTCCTTGCAACCCTGCCATGCACACCATTGTTGTTCAGTGTTCTCCTGATGGTAGACTCATGAACATTAACATTAGCCAATATGAGAGAGGCCTTCAGTTGCTTAGAAGTTACCCTGGGGTCCTTTGTGACCTCGCTGACTATTACATGCCTTGCTCTTGGAGTGATCTTTGTTGGTCGACCACTCCTGGGGAGGGTAACAATGGTCTAACAATGGAATCCAAACTCTTTAGAGATGGTTTTGTAACCTTTTCCAGCCTGAAGAGCATCAATAACACTTTTTCTGAGGTCCTCAGAAATCCCCTTTGTTCGTGCCATGATACACTTCCACAAACATGTGTTGTGAAGATCAGGCTTTGCTGGATCCCTGTTCTTTAAATAAAACAGGGTGCCCACTCACACCTGATTGTCATCCCATTGATTGAAATCACCTGACTCTAATTTCACCTTCAAATTAACTGCTAATCCTAGCGGTTCACATACTTTTGCCACTCACAGATATGTAATATTGGATCATTTTCCTCAATAAATAAATGACCAAATATAACATTTTTGTCTCATTTGTTTAACTGGGTTCTCTTTATCTACTTTTAGGACTTGTGTGAAAATCTGATGATGTTTTAGGTCATATTTATGCAGAAATATAGAAAATTCTCAAGGGTTCACAAACTTTCAAGCACCACTGTATATCCAGTATAGCTACAGTATAATCTCACCTGGTTACTGTCGATTTATATTTGCTGAGAGCTGCTTCTATAATCATCAACACGTCCTACACATACTATACATCCTGATAATACACCTGGTGCTGTTTGCCTTTCCTCTTCTACACTTGAATAATGTAATGGTTTATAATTTCACTCTCTGGCTTCACCCATAAGAGCATCGGTTCCCTTTGGAGTCTCTTTCTTCATGTTGCCTCAGGGTGTTTTTCCTCACCACTATCACCTCTGGCTTGCTCATTAGGGATGTAAATTAACATCTGGGTTTTTGGAAAGCTTCTTTATGACAAATGTCTGTTGAGATTGCGCTACAGAAATAAACCTGAATTGAATGTACTGTAATAAACACCTTTGCTGCTATGTTTCAGTGTTTCATCCAGAAAATCTCCCTTGTTGAATGAAGTCAGACATAAATCATAATTAATTCACGAAATTCATCTGCCATTTTTGTCCATTTTGGAAAATGAAAAATCAAAAATAGATTCGTCAGGCCTCCAATTTAACAAACTTCACTTGAACTCCCAGGGTTTATAAACTACTGAGCTCATAAACTATTTCCCCAAGTGGAAGCGTCACGTGCTAGTTAACAAGGGTGTGATCTATCTGAGAAGTGTCCAAGGTGTGAAAGTTTTCATTGTACTCACTGAGCAGGGACTCGATGAACACTCGGTACTGGGTGGCATGAGGATGAGGCTGCCACTGAGCACACATACTGTTCACACGTACCTGATAGGTGTTCAGATTCGTTACACCCAGGTACACTAATGAGAGACAGAAAGAGGAAGAGATTTTAAAAAAAAGGGCATGTTCGAGGAGCTGATGGATTATTTTTGGTCAAAGAGGAAACACAGTTAATTGGTTTTGATGGACCGTTAGTAGAGCTGTACGAATTCATTAACACGACATAAAGTGGCTTCCGCTTTCCAGAGTGTAAATTCTGAGTGGCGTGTAAACGAGTGTGTGAAAAGCGTTGTTCATTGTACGCAAGTGAGCACATCTAATACAAACGTCACTGTATTCGCTTTATTGCTTTATTTATTTAGTATAAACACGGAAGTGATTATTGAAAATCGCATGCTCTGATTGGTCAAGAAATTCGGATTATTTCTCAATAATCACCTCGAGTGACTCGGCAAAATGGCGGCCAATCGCTTCGTCACCGTGAGTGAGGAAGAATTACACATTATGAAAGAAAATGCTGTTCCTAAAAGCACTATGAAGCTTGATCTAAAACTATTCAAAGGTAAGGCGGAGTTGGGATTTATTTTATCTATTTCAGAACAAAGTATTTAATGTGACTCGGCGCAGATGAGTGACGCAAGTCTGCGTCACACCGTTATTACATTTACATGCTGCTTTTGAAGTCTGAAATAAATTATTTTTTAAATACGATTTTTATTTATTATTTTGTTTTAATAAATCACCTGTGTATTTATACTAGAACAATTATCCGCCTCAGGCTCAGTGAATATCGGTGAATAAGAACATCAACTTTGTCTCAGTTATTATTTAAATAATATTGGCTGGCGTTGAGTGGTATATAAGATATATTATATGCTATAATATATCTTATATACCACTTATATAGTTCCATTCAGCTAGCATGATACTGAACGAGTCGAAGGCAAGTTCAATATCATGCTAGCTGAATAGAATATATCTGATATACCATGAAAAAAGCCAGCCAATATTATTATTATTACTATTATACATACGCACTCTCTTTTCCAGTTTTTCAATGTCCATTGGTATGTTTTTCTCTTGTAAATAGAGGGGAACCATCAGGGCTTTCTAGGCCTTCAGAGAAGGTCCAAACATATTAGCATTTCAAATGTTATATTTAATTTCTTTCATTCTTTAATGTCTTTCATAATTTCATTGTAATTTTTCTCTTCTGATTCTAATTAGGCCTCATTTTCTATCAAATTTGCTTCAGAAATGAAAGGGTTACTGTCCTGAAAACATTCAAGTCAAGTTATCCAATGAGATTTTTTTGTTTGTTGTGTCTAGGCTGAGAAGAGTTGAGAGCTGCTCACTCATTGGTTAGGACTTCATTGCCAGGACAGAAGGCCATGGCTAGGGTGCATCAGTTGCCCTCACTTTCATAAAATCTGATGCACTGTTGTTTGGGTGTTCCTTTTCACCAATAAAGACATCCTGTAAAATTTTTTGACCATATTCAAAAGTCTAATGGTGGCACCATGAGGTTCATTTTTTGCCCAAAAACGCTTATTTTATGTTTTCGCATAAGGTTTGAATCACAATGTTGGACTCCATTTATTGATTTCTTGTGAGCCAGAGATCATGTTAAGAACCTTTGCAAGGGATTGAGAAGCATTAATGTGATTCATAATACATTTGTATTGTTTAAAAGTAGTTGAACAATGATTCAATGAACAGCTAAAACTCAAACTGTGCTTGATAATATATTTAGAATATGTACTAAAAATGTGTATCTAAGATATTTGGTATACTCTATAAGGTGCCATAATGTTTCATGAAAAGTGATCGAAATTTTGTCATAAAAGTCATAAAATAGCAGCTTTTTCCAAAACTTTGAGCTCCTGGTGCCACCATTAAACTTTTGAATTTTGTCAAAATATTTCACCCAGTGTGTTTTCTTACCAAAAGGAACATAAAAACAAAAATGCATCATGATCGGAGGAACTTTTCATTTTTAGGGGGCAACTGATGCACCCTAGCCGTGGCAGTGTATGTTTATGTAGGAAGTGACAGATTAATTAACCAATCAGATTTTGATTTATAGTAGGAGGGACCAAATATTTATTGCACTCGGCCTTCTCAAAGGCCAACACGAGCTTAACTGCGAGTCGGCACCGTCAGTGCAGCAGTGAAGTCACCTTCCAGCTGTAGTGTTAGCGAACACTAATAAAGCGGTCGAGCCAGTGCTATCGAGAGCACGTAATACAGGCTAACGACCGAGAAACTAATATTTCTGTCTTCAAACTCTTCTTCCACGCTGCACGCTCACTACAGTATTTTTCACTCAGACTTAAGTATTCATTTCCCTCTGTAATTTACTGAGTTACTTTTAAAATCAACACTGACAGCTACACACAACAGCGCGACCTGGCAGCCTGCCGCTAATCCCTTACAAAATCCTTTGCCCTGTTGCTTTTTTTGGTGTCTGAAGTCCCAGCTCTAATGGTAACGGTTCACCACTGCTAGTAAATATGCATGAAGAATATCTAATAAAGTTTTGGTCGCCTTTCGGGTGTTCAACGCGTCTTTCTCTTTCCCGGCGAACACAGAAATGCTTGTGCTCATGCGCAGCAGAAAACTTTCTCATTGGACATGCGCATCAGCTCTGACATGTGACGTCATGTTGTCTTGACAACCATGCAATATCGTAAACCATATTCAACGCTCATTCTCCATTGGGTAGAGTGATGTAATACACGTAGGATAAGCGATACGCTGACGATATTGCATGCTATCAAACCAAATGAATGAAACCCACTAGAAGGGAATAGAACGTGTTTTTATTCCATCAAAAAAGCGTCCCGTATGTATAATAAATCACTGATATTCACTTCACCTTTGTCAAATAGTTGTTAATATAAGATTTGAATATAATATCATTGCTGTTTCATTTTGCAGGAAAAAAAAAAACACAAACAAGCAAAAAAAAAAAAAGTCAATTCGCTCTGTTAAACAGGTGTGTCTGCTGAGTGTCGCAACAAAAAAGCGTTTGTTTTATCATCGGGAGAGTTTGAATGCCACGACTCAGAGGAATGGACTGTATTGCGCTGTTGGAGAACTCACGTGTTTTGGCTTTGCCAGTGAGAGCGTCGCTGGAGCCAGTGGTGTACGTGGCAATGACCTTTACACTGTACTCTGTCCCACTCATCAGGTTTAAGATCAGCATGGTGTTTACATCATCACCAACGAATGTCTCCAGAGCACGGCCTGGCACTACACACACACACACACACACACACACACACACACACACACACACAGAAAGACAGACAATGATGCCAACTGGCACACATAAACTCAACTGAAAATGTTTATAAACAATATACATCTAGGTACATCAGCCATTTAATTTTAAAGTCTTGTAAATCATTCCATTAATAGAAACGGATATTCGACCGTAATCTATGTTGAAGTATGTGAAGTAGGCAGTGCAGTTTCACAGAATAAAAGATCACGCATACGTTGCACGTGATGCTTTTCTGCAAGACGGAAAAATGTTGAAGTATGTGATGGGTTTCTCGTTGGTTAGAATAGAATAGAATAGAGTTTATTGCCATTTGCACAAGTACACGACAGTACAGGTACATTGGAATTCTTGAGCGTTTTCCATGAGTCAGCTTTGTGGACATTAAAAGACAAAAGATGTTACAGCTGGATTTCTACCTATAACGTACTTCAGCACTTTTACTTTTGGAAAGTAGAAATATACACTACCGTTCAAAAGTTTGGGGTCACCCAGACAATTTTGTGTTTTCCATGAAAAGTCACACTTTTATTTACCACCATAAGGTGTAAAATGAATAGAAAATATAGTCAAGACATTTTTCTGGCCATTTTGAGCATTTAATCGACCCCACAAATGTGATGCTCCAGAAACTCAATCTGCTCAAAGGAAGGTCAGTTTTATAGCTTCTCTAAAGAGCTCAACTGTTTTCAGCTGTGCTAACATAATTGTACAAGGGTTTTCTAATCATCCATTAGCCTTCTGAGGCAATGAGCAAACACATTGTACCATTAGAACACTGGAGTGAGAGTTGCTGGAAATGGGCCTCTATACACCTATGGAGATATTGCACCAAAAACCAGACATTTGCAGCTAGAATAGTCATTTACCACATTAGCAATGTATAGAGTGGATTTCTGATTAGTTTAAAGTGATCTTCATTGAAAAGAACAGTGCTTTTCTTTCAAAAATAAGGACATTTCAAAGTGCCCCCGACAACATAGCTCCTAGGATCATTCAAGCACACAAACCCCTCCACGACAATAAGGTGGCAGTTCTAGGAGGGGAATTGAGAGGAATCAGCTGAGGTGGCTTAGGCATCTCTTTCGGATGCCTCCTGGATGCCTCCCTGGGGAGGTGTTCCAGGCATGTCCCCCCAGGAGGAGGCCCCGGGGAAGACCCAGGACACTCTGGAGGGACTATGTCTCTCGGCTGGCCTGGGAACGCCTCGGAGTTCTTCCCGAGTTGCTGGCCGAGGTGTCTGGGGAAAGGGAAGTTTGGGCTTCCATGCTCAGACTGCTGCCTCCGCGACCCGGCCCCGGATAAGCAGAAGAAGACGAGACGAGAAAAGGTTATCCATTCTTGAGATATTACAAATCAAAGATTAACAAAAAGCTTAATTTTTAGAAAACTTCCATAATATTCTGTGTGAGGATCACATGGTCCAAAACGGGCCTCATTAACCAATGAGATCGAATGTTTTTTCTTAACATTTTTTTCAAGATATTTACATGGAAATTAGAAGGTACATAGATGGCTGTATACTGAATACAAAGTTTGAAAAATTAGTAAAAACAAATTACACAAATTACTATTTAATTAGTATTAATTATGCTAATTAGGTACACTCAATAAAAAAAGTAAGAAAATAAGATCTTTAATCTCCTCTTTGTGCTCTGTAGGTCTTTGTATTTCTAAATAAGGCCTACTAGTGTTTATATGAAATAATATTCATGATTATTTCGATTAATATTCACAGCTTTCAAGGCGAACCTCGAAAAAACTGTGTGATCCACATCCAATAAACAATTCGCATTAACTGAACTGAAATTGACACTCGCATTTCTGACTTCCGTTGTTTTTAGATCTCATTCCATCCACTAAGGTCTCAATATTTTTTATCAAAACAACTCCAGTTATATTCTAAAATAGTTATTTATTGACATGAATCAGTTTGATTTGAAAAAATAAGTAGGTAAAGCTATGGAAACTCACTTCAAAGTCTCCCGTGAATCATAACATCAAAACTAGCAGATGGAAAATTTTGCTGAATCCTTCATCAGAAATAGTGAGAGCAAGAGAACATCCCTATAAAAGTTATCTGACTGATATTCAAGAGTAATCCAGTCAGAAACCGATCAGAAGAGAGAGAGAGAGAGAGAGAGAGAGCCTGACCGCTTTCCCATGACTCAAAAAGAAAAGCACCGAGCAGAGTCTTTACTCTGTTGTACCAACTTCAACCTGTCGTTACTCCCAAAGTACTGAACAGATCTTAATGAGATACATTTCTTTGGAAAGCAGAAGTTATAAGCTTTTTTTTTATAATGATAGTACTCCTGAGAGAAAAGTTAAGCAATGACAGATTTGGAAACTTAGATGAGCGTCTGCATGCACAATTTTCACAGCACGGACAGCGAGCGTCTGATATGCCTAATAAAAGAAATACCATAAAAATGTTTGTATTTGCTTTCTAATCTTACCTAGGCTTTCTTGCTGAAAGACTAAGTTGTATAAAAAGCCAGTTTAACGAAAACGCTGGGATAAAAATAGCTAAAGATGTGTAAAACATCGTTCGCTAAGTGTTATTTTCTCACACAATTTTCATCAAGTTGTTGGACAGCGTTATGCCACACCCAAATTGGTGTAAATCAGTTTGTCAATTCAGTTTGGCATCATTAAGCAGGTGTTAAACGTCCATGATATTCCTGCTCATTCGCATCATCATCATCATCAAAACAGAGACGAGCACTTGCACACTCCGTTCAGATGATGGATTTTGTGAAGGACTTCAAAGCTGTTCAGCAAAACAGCGAATGAATTAGAGATTATTTCAGTACTGATGAAAGAGTGAACAGTGATCAGTAGCATGAATATGGCAATATTATGTGCATTATGGCACGACAGCTAGGGTTGCCACCTGTCCCGTAAAATACGGAATCGTCCTTTATTTGGCAATTAAATCGTGTGTCCCATATTGAACCGATACGGGACGCGATTTGTTCCGTATTTTCATAAATGTCCAATACACATGTCTGTCTCACACATATCAACACTAAATCTAACAATCATGAACAAAATAAAACAGGAAATACTACGTTGCAGGATGTACCCAGGACACAAACCCCTCCCCTCTGTGTCCCGCTCTGTGCTTCTGTGCCTGGCTGCCTGCGTCACTGCGTGTAGCACTGTCATGGTTGCCTAGGGACAGACAACACACACCGGCGCTGCTCAAAAAACCCGGGCCTTTTAAAAATGTCTGCTGCACCCGGGACTCCACCATGTCCTCAAAAGCGTAAACGCTTACAAAAATACAGACGTGAGTGGGAAGAGGCACATCCTTGGCTGGATGAACTCAGGACTGTTGAGGGAAGGAGTAATGTTTTGCACTTTCTTGTTTTCTGCATTCTTGAAGAAGCAAACATACATGTTTGTTGTGTTTTTGTTGTTTTTTGTTCTCTTTTTTCCTCTCTAAGTAAAAATGTCCCCAAGGTTCACAAAGCGAGTCCCTACACCAAGAACAGTTATGCACTTACATTTACAGTGATATTAAGTTCTCAATATATTTACAGTGGTGCTTGAAAGTTTGTGAACCCTTTAGAATTTTCTATATTTCTGCATAAATATGATCTAAAACATCATCAGATTTTCACACAAGTCCTAAAAGTAGATAAAGAGAACCCAGTTAAACAAATGAGACAAAAATATTATACTTGGTCATTTATTTATTGAGGAAAATGATCCAATATTACATATCTGTGAGTGGCAAAAGTATGTGAACCTCTAGGATTAGCAGTTAATTTGAAGGTGAAATTAGAGTCAGGTGTTTTCAATCAATGGGATGACAATCAGGTGTGAGTGGGCACCCTGTTTTATTTAAAGAACAGGGATCTATCAAAGTCTGATCTTCACAACACATGTTTGTGGAAGTGTATCATGGCACGAACAAAGGAGATTTCTGAGGACCTCAGAAAAAGCGTTGTTGATGCCCATCAGGCTGGAAAAGGTTACAAAACCATCTCTAAAGAGTTTGGACTCCACCAATCCACAGTCAGACAGATTGTGTACAACTGGAGGAAATTCAAGACCATTGTTACCCTCCCCAGGAGTGGTCGACCAACAAAGATCACTCCAAGAGCAAGGCGTGTAATAGTCGGCGAGGTCACAAAGGACCCCAGGGTAACTTCTAAGCAACTGAAGACTTCTCTCACATTGGCTAATGTTAATGTTCATGAGTCCACCATCAGGAGAACACTGAACAACAGTGGTGTGCATGGCAGGGTTGCACGGAGAAAGCAACTGCTCTCCAAAAAGAACATTGCTGCTTGTCTGCAGTTTGCTAAAGATCACGTGGACAAGTCAGAAGGCTATTGGAAAAATGTTTTGTGGATGGATGAGACCAAAATAGAACTTCTGGTTTAAATGAGAAGCGTTATGTTTGGAGAAAGGGAAACACTGCATTCCAGCATAAGAACCTTATCCCATCTGTGAAACATGGTGGTGGTAGTATCATGGTTTGGGCCTGTTTTGCTGCATCTGGGCCAGGGCGGCTTGCCATCAGTGATGGAACAATAAATTCTGAATTATACCAGCGAATTCTAAAGGAAAATGTCAGGACATCTGTCCATGAACTGAATCTCAAGAGAAGGTGGGTCATGCAGCAAGACGATGACCCTAAGCACACAAGTCGTTCTACCAAAGAATGGTTAAAGAAGAATAAAGTTAATGTTTTGGAATGGCCAAGTCAAAGTCCTGACCTTAATCCAATGGAAATGTTGTGGAAGGACCTGAAGCGAGCAGTTCATGTGAGGAAACCCACCAACATCCCAGAGTTGAAGCTGTTCTGTACGGAGGAATGGGCTAAAATTCCTCCAAGCTGGTGTGCAGGACTGATCAACAGTTACCGGAAACATTTAGTTGCAGTTATCGCTGCACAAGGGGGTCACACCAGATACTGAAAGCAAAGGTTCACATACTTTTGCCACTCACAGATAGGTAATATTGGATCATTTTCCTCAATAAATAAATGACCAAGTATAATATTTTTGTCTCATTTGTTTAACTGGGTTCTCTTTATCTACTTTTAGTATTTATGTGAAAATCTGATGATGTTTTAGGTCATATTTATGCAGAAATATAGAAAATTCTAAAGGGTTCACAAACTTTCAAGCACCACTGTAGATTATATTTTAAAAGTTCATTGTTGCCCACTTGTACATTATACATTTTTACAGCATTGGCAATAAAGCATTTCAAGCTTTAAGTATGAGTAATTGCTTTCTTGATCACCCCTTTACTAAAAACACCTACAAAATAAAACATACCACTGCTGCAGGCACCCCACCCCATGGAAGTCGTGCCCGTCGTGGTCATAGCCCCAAGGAGCCGTGGTGGGCATCCCTTATTTTCATTTCTGAATGGTGGCAACCCTACACAACAGCTCATTTCTCTCATTGCTAGTCAGGAAGCTCATGTGTGCTTACCTGAGACAGGCTGGTAGATGACCCTGTATCCCATGGTAGGAGATGGGGGTGCGTCCCAGGTGATGCGGAAGCGATTGTACCATTCCTCCGAAACTTTCAGGTTCTTCGGAGCAATGAGAGGCACTGAGGGGAAGAGACAGGGAGTAGAAATGATTGAGAAGGAATGCTTTCAGTGCTACACTATCCATAATCCTGAATTGATTAGACACATACATGTGCGAGCGGATCGTGTAATGGCGGGTCCTTCTCCATCTGCATAGATGGCAGTCACGCTCACTCTGTAGTCTGTATCTGAGAGCAACGGCTGCAGCACCACTGAGTTCTGATTGCCAGGAACCATCATCTACAGTACAGGAAGTAGTGCACTTAGGTTTATAGTTATCTTTTTTTTTTTTAGTCTGTTTACACCATGCTGTCTTAAAGGTGACATATTATACCTCTTTTCTACATGTTATCACAGTTCCCTGGGGTTTTAATGAAATGTCTGTGACATGCTTTGATCAAAATACCAGAAGGATAAAACACCACAGCTTCCTTCTTACCCT
This sequence comes from Neoarius graeffei, assembly GCF_027579695.1. Classification (NCBI taxonomy): domain Eukaryota; kingdom Metazoa; phylum Chordata; class Actinopteri; order Siluriformes; family Ariidae; genus Neoarius; species Neoarius graeffei. The sequence continues at coordinate 104,303,048 of NC_083570.1, forward strand.
GTCTAAACAGCCAGGGCTCTCAAGTCTCACGCATTGGGTGTGAGACACACGCATTTCAAGCAGTTCCAGGGTTTCCCCAGGTTTGACCACCATAAATTTAAGACTTTTTAAAGACCTTTTTAAGACCACTTAAATGAGAATTAAGACCTACATCACAGCCATTATGCGGTCGTAGAACACCAGATCAAATTCCCAATAATGACAAATGTTTCAAGTAAAAATACTTTTATTATAAAAGTTATATACTTAAAAGTCATTATGTGCATTGCTTGTCAAATCTTCACATTCAAGACAAGCAAGACCGAATTTTATTCTGTAAGACGTTTTGTTTTTTCCACAGGAGAATGTTGTAGCGACTTCCGAGTCTGGGAACACAGCCTTAAAGAGTTCGCTTATGCCCTCATTCAAGCTGTGGAGTTCCATAGTGGTGTTCCATAATTGTTTTTAAAATCCAGAGCACCTCTGCCCGAAGTGTCGGGGTTTCACCGACACCCATCATGCCACTGCTGGGCCCTTGTGTTGTTGCTAGCCTTGCCGATGGTGTCTGGCTTGGCTGATGCTGCTGACGTTCGACAGTGGTGCTAGTGCCAACTCCAGGTGCATTCGGAGATTGAACCGTGCAGAACCGAGCGATGGGCTGGTGGCGGTGGAGGGCAGATACAATGTGCTTTGAGCTCTTCATGGGAGACTCTAAAGCGAAATGACCTATAGTGGACAACTTGAAGGTCTTTCGACAAACACAGCATCTTGCTTCAACGTCGCTTCCAGGAACCTCCCTCACCCAATCACGATATCTTTCATCTGAAAGCCACTGCTGATTAAAACGACACTTCCCCATGCTGCGATTCGCGGAGTCTCCTCTCCACCACGGACTCCAACGATTGCGCTGGCGCGAAAATGTATCAATATTGTTTCTTTCTTTGCGCATACTCCAAGAAATTAACTGATGTTACGCAAAACCCACGTTTTCACATTGTAGAATAGTATGAGTAAATTTAAGACCTTTGTTTAAAAAATTAAGACTTGGGCAAAGCAATTTAAGACTTTTTAAGGCCTTAATTTTGGAATATTAAATTTAAGACTTTAAGACTTTTAAGACCCCGCGGCTACCATGAGTTCACACGCTCACACGCCACACCTTGTATCTCTCACGCACAGAAATTACTAAGACACCACCCACCAAGGTGCACCACTATTTTTTAACTGTGGACGAAGAGCAGGCGTCCAGTGGTTTCCTGCAGAGTTCAGAAATAGTTTGCCACACACCGGTCAATAAATTGAGAAATGTAGCTACCTAACAGTCAATCAAAAAATAGCATTGTTGTATCCGGGTAAAATTTATGTGATCCGGCCAATAACTTTCCAAAGAAGACGATGCGGTGAAGTGCAGACCGACACACACTGGACGACACGGGAGCGCCATATTCAGAATCAGAATTACTTTATATCCCCGGAGGGAAATTCAAAATTGCAACCAAGCTCCTGAATCAAGGAAGAAGTAAATATGTCTAAAAATAGAAGATAAAATAGTCCTTAAAAAAGAATAAATAAAAATAAAATAAATTTAAATAAAGTTCAATAACTTAAGTAAAAGCAAACTGAAGTGATTTTATAAACAATGATTCCTATACTGCACATATTTGATGAGTAGCCTATAATACAGTAAATCATCTCATCATATGATTTTGTATTTCCTGAACAAAATTAGTACTTGCATCACAAAAATAATGAAAGCTGATGTTGGGGAATATTGTCTCCAGCTAATAATGTTAAGTATCAGTTTGCCCGGAGTCTGTGAGCTTGTCCACTTCAATCCACTTCAATCTTGAATCCTTGCTAATTTCAACAGCTATTTTTGACACCTGGTTTTAGTCCTAGTGTTGCACACTTGAATGAAAAACTCAGTGTGATTTTGTTTTTATCTCTTCCTTTACTGGGTACTTGCCAAACTGCAAAATACACAGATATAGTAGTACAACCCTAATTCCAAAAAAGTTGGGACAAAGTACAAATTGTAAATAAAAACGGAATGCAATGATGTGGAAGTTTCAAAATTCCATATTTTATTCAGAATAGAACATAGATGACATATCAAATGTTTAAACTGAGAAAATGTATCATTTAAAGAGAAAAATTAGGTGATTTTAAATTTCATGACAACAACACATCTCAAAAAAGTTGGGACAAGGCCATGTTTATCACTGTGAGACATCCCCTTTTCTCTTTACAACAGTCTGTAAACGTCTGGGGACTGAGGAGACAAGTTGCTCAAGTTTAGGGATAGGAATGTTAACCCATTCTTGTCTAATGTAGGATTCTAGTTGCTCAACTGTCTTAGGTCTTTTTTGTCGTATCTTCCGTTTTATGATGCGCCAAATGTTTTCTATGGGTGAAAGATCTGGACTGCAGGCTGGCCAGTTCAGTACCCAGACCCTTCTTCTACGCAGCCATGATACTGTAATTGATGCAGTATGTGGTTTGGCATTGTCATGTTGGAAAATGCAAGGTCTTCCCTGAAAGAGGCGTCGTCTGGATGGGAGCATATTTTGCTCTAGAACCTGGATATACCTTTCAGCATTGATGGTGTCTTTCCAGATGTGTAAGCTGCCCATGCCACACACACTAATGCAACCCCATACCATCAGAGATGCAGGCTTCTGAACTGAGCGCTGATAACAACTTGGGTCGTCCTTCTCCTCTTTAGTCCGAATGACACGGCGTCCCTGATTTCCATAAAGAACTTCAAATTTTGATTCGTCTGACCACAGAATAGTTTTCCACTTTGCCACAGTCCATTTTAAATGAGCCTTGGCCCAGAGAAGACGTCTGCACTTCTGGATCATGTTTAGATACGGCTTCTTCTTTGAACTATAGAGTTTTAGCTGGCAACGGCAGATGGCACGGTGAATTGTGTTCACAGATAATGTTCTCTGGAAATATTCCTGAGCCCATTTTGTGATTTCCAATACAGAAGCATGCCTGTATGTGATGCAGTGCCGTCTAAGGGCCCGAAGATCACGGGCACCCAGTGTGGTTTTCCGGCCTTGACCCTTACGCACAGAGATTCTTGCAGATTCTCTGAATCTTTTGATGATATTATGCACTGGAGATGATGATATGTTCAAACTCTTTGCAATTTTACACTGTCGAACTCCTTTCTGATATTGCTCCACTATTTGTCGGTGCAGAATTAGGGGGATTGGTGATCCTCTTCCCATCTTTACTTCTGAGAGCTGCTGCCACTCCAAGATGCTCTTTTTATACCCAGTCATGTTAATGACCTATTGCCAATTGACCTAATGAGTTGCAATTTGGTCCTCCAGCTGTTCCTTTTTTGTACCTTTAACTTTTCCAGCCTCTTATTGCCCCCGTCCCAACTTTTTTGAGATGTGTTGCTGTCATGAAATTTCAAATGAGCCAATATTTGGCATGAAATTTCAAAATGTCTCGCTTTTGACATTTGATATGCTGTCTATGTTCTATTGTGAATACAATATCAGTTTTTGAGATTTGTAAATTATTGCATTCCGTTTTTATTTACAATTTGTACTTTGTCCCAACTTTTTTGGAATCGGGGTTGTAGATCGTTACGCACTTCTGTTTACACATTGCCCTTGACGGAACACTCTCCTCAATCATGGCTGTTAAAATGGCAGGCCTGGAACTACTGGGTTTCAAGTGGGAGCCCCCTACCCCTGTACTGAAGGCCTCAAAATCTGCCACTAACACTTACAACACAACACCAATCATAACCCCCCCGTCCTCCTCCACCCCCCTGTGTGCCACCGCCAACACCCCTCACCGACACCACCCCTGCCCTTCCCGACAAAATCTCACTCTGAACTGACTTCAAAACTTGAGAGCCCTGAAACAGCCCTGATTAAAACGGCCGATTTGAGGAACGGCTTGTCTTCAATCAGGAAGCACTTTCCTCATGAATATTAATTTTAAGAATATGTTGAAGACGCATTTATTTAAGTTAGTCAAAAGTCAAAGTCCTTCTCGCACCATTCATGGGCGCATTTGGCAGTGCCGATCTCCATTTCGTAGCCCTTGGCCTCTTGCCTATATTACATAGCTAGGGTTACAGTGGGGGGTGGGTCCTCTGGTAACCATGAGAGTTTGACTCCCCACTCGCATCTGTATTGCAGCGTGCCTTGCCAGAAGGCACCATTTTTATGATGGTCTTTGGTATGACCCAACCATGAGTAGAACTCCCGATCTCCCGATCGAGAGACAGACACGCTAACCACTAGGACACTTGTCGGTATTTAAGTTAGCGTTTATAAATACAATTTAATAAGACTTATTTTATTTTTTAAAATATTATATTTTTATCATAGTTTTAGCTAATTTTTATATTACTGTATATTTTTAGGTTTTAATAAGTACATATTGTTTGATAGTTGTTTTATAGTTAATCTTTAACCAAGTAATTATTTTTTTGTCAAGTTGATACATATCCACGTCACGGCATTTTCCCCCCAGATGCTACCGTACATATCCCTTTCTATTTAAAGTGCATTTAACTGTGTTCTTTCATGACAGATTATTTTATTTTTTTAGATTATTTTATTGAAATTATTCATAATTCAGTGTGAAATTGTCCAATAAATGCGAGAAGTTACAAAGTGATTTCCCACTTCATGGGCACAGCCATCTTAGAAGACTTCACGCCAGTGGTGGCCTCTGATTGACCAAATGTCTGGTTTTGAAAGAAATCGGTGATGGTGCGTGTTGTGTTTTGGAATGGAAGGCCGTAATGCAGTATGTAAATCAATAGCAAATATCGTGTTTTGGTGAAAACTACAGGAAGGGACAGAGCAGGCTATACTTCCTTAGGAGGCTGCAGTCCTTTAACATCTGCAGGAAACTCCTGTGGATGTTCTATCAGTCTGTGGTCGCCAGTGTCCTGTTTTACACCGTGGTGTGCTGGGGGGGGCAGCACATCCAAGAAGGACACATCCAGGCTGGACAAACTGATCAGGCGGGCCGGCTCTGTGGTCGGCATGAAGCTGGACTCTCTGGTAACTGTGGCAGAGAAGAGGTCTATGGACAAACTATTGAACATCATGGACGATGCCAGTCACCCTCTGCACACCGTCATCAGCAACCAGAGGAGCCTGTTCAGTGACAGAATGCTCCTTCCCAAGTGCAGGACGAACAGACTTAAAAACTCCTTTGTCCCTCACGCCATCAGACTGTACAACTCCTCTCTGGGGGGAGGAGGGGTAACAGGAGGACAGAGGATGGGAAGGAGCAGTAGCCTAGCCTAACAATAAGCAATACCGGACAATGTGCAATATAAAGTGCAATATCTCTTTTTCCCTCCTTCCCCCCCTCCCCCCCTCCTCTCTTCCCCATATCTTATTCTTTTTATATTTGTATATGTAAATACTTAATTTATCGAGAAGTTTTCCTCTATTTCTTTTCCCTGTTTATCTGTAATGATGCTGCTGGAATCTTAATTTCCCTGAGGTAACCTGCCCAAAGGGATCAATAAAGTTTTATCTAATCTAATCTAATCTAATCTATTGTACGAGTAAGATATGATAATTGCTGGTGGTTTGGTGGCATTTATCGCATTTTTCATATATTCATGCAGCCTGCACACTATAAATGTAAATTATTAATTAATTAATAGCATCATGCTTTCAGGCTACTTTTCTTCAATGAGAACTGGGGCTTTTGTCAGTGTAGAGGGAATCATGAATAGCTACAAACACAAGTCATTTTTGGTGCAAAACTGTTAGCACGCTGAAAATGAAAAGAAATTTCAACTTTCAGTAGGATGATGACCCAAAGCAGACAACAAAGGAATGGCTTTAAAAAAAAAAAAAAAAAAAAGAGTTTTTGAATGGCTTAGCCATCCAGAGTCCAGATCAAATCCAGCTAACATTTTGTAGGGTGACCTGACGTGGGCTGTACACAGGAAATGCCCTCGCAATTTGATGAATGTGGAATGTTTTTGCAAGAAAGAGTGAGAAGTCAGAGCAGCAAATCACAGAGGTTCATACTTTTTTTTTTACCCAAGATTAAACAGGATTTTACTCAGAGATCAGCAGAGACATCAACACATTCTCTCCAAACCAGATTCACACACCACATACCAGGTCATGATCTTCTTTATGATCAGCCAATATGCAATTTTTTTCTCATCTCATCTCATTATCTCTAGCCGCTTTATCCTGTTCTATAGGGTCGCAGGCAAGCTGGAGCCTATCCCAGCTGACTACGGGCGAAAGGCGGGGTACACCCTGGACAAGTCGCCAGGTCATCACAGGGCTGACACATAGACACAGACAACCATTCACACTCACATTCACACCTACGGTCAATTTAGAGTCACCAGTTAACCTAACCTGCATGTCTTTGGACTGTGGGGGGAAACCGGAGCACCCGGAGGAAACCCACGCGGACACGGGGAGAACATGCAAACTCCGCACAGAAAGGCCCTCGCTGGCCACGGGGCTCGAACCCGGACCTTCTTGCTGTGAGGCGACAGCGCTAACCACTACACCACCGTGCCGCCTCCAATTTTTTTCTATACATTTTATGTATACAGTTTAGTCCAGTGTGCTTCTTTAGTTTCTCATTGCACATTAAAAAGACACATCTGATCTTTTCAGGAAAACTCTCTTCTTTTTCACGTTGTCTCTGAAGAGCATACATATCACAAATAGGAAAAGATTTGGGCAAAACATGTTAACACCTTATAAGCAGCTTTAAAATGAACTATAAGATGACGATAAGATACTGTCATTTCTACTGCTTTTATCTTCATTTCAGACTCGTGACTTTAGTTTGAATGCATTTGAGGGGAATTATCGATTGATATTGTGTGCCTTCTCAATACCAAGACCAATTTCACAGAAAAGACAACAGCACAGAAAAGATGACATCAACCCAATCTGGCAACCCTGATTCTGAATCAGAACATGAGCTGCATTCTTTTAAATGGTTTAATGTAAATAGACCAAATTGTTTGGTTTAAATGTCTACCGCTTTAGCTGTAAATGATGTACACTCTTCAAACTCTTCAAATAAGTTATTATCAAGCATGTCAGGAGTGCTAGGCAAGGTATGGACTTAAGTTATACAGTTGGGCTGTTGAGATTAGCAGGCTATATATAGCTAGCTTATCGTCAATTGACTGAATGTACAAGTGGATTATATATTTGTCACAAATAACTTGGCAATTAAAATATTTGCAGTGGAGCACCTTATATTTAACAGTTATTCCATGAATTCGAGTCGTACATGAGCTGATAGCTGACGAGGCGCGTAGCACAGAGTTGGCTATAACCCATGAACGACGAGATTGAGTGGAGTAACTGTATTATTTTATCCACAGTCACTGGATTTTGAGAAACAGAGCATTTTTATTTTTTGCAAATTTGATTAATAAAAAATGTATACAAAACATCTGATAAAATAATTTCCGCTTAGAATGTAAACAAACTGGCGAAATGACGGTAGCAATTTGTGAAAATTGTGATGATATAATTCTTGAAAAAAAAAAGAAACGTCCTGACCATCAAATACTTTTATTCCATATTTTGTTGCTTTTTTGTATGTTTTGCAGTTTTGTTTTTGAGTAGAGTTTTTATTTCGTCCTCGGTTGGTTCAGCAACACGCGCCACCATTTTGTTTTTCTCTACTCATGGTATATGAGCTGATATCCTAGTAGTAGAGTAGCCAATCAGAGCATACGACTGCTCATAAACAGTGGATGTGGATAGAATAATTAACAATTATTTGCCAAAGGCGAAGTGAATATTGGTGAATAATAACTGAGACAAAGTCAAAGTTATTATTCACGGAGTCGGAGGCGGATAATTGTTTTAGTATAAATATATAGGTAATTATTTAAAAAAATACATCCTGTGCAGGGTCGCAGGCAAGCTGGAGCCTATCCCAGCTGACTACGGGCGAAAGGCGGGGTACACCCTGGACAAGTCGCCAGGTCATCACAGGGCTGACACATAGACACAGACAACCATTCACACTCACATTCACACCTACGGTCAATTTAGAGTCACCAGTTAACCTAATCTGCATGTCTTTGGACTGTGGGGGAAACCGGAGCACCCGGAGGAGAGAACATGCAAACTCCACACAGAAAGGCCCCCATCGGTCGCTGGGCTCAAACCGAGAACCTTCTTGCTGTGAGGCGACAGTGCTAACCACTACACCACCATGCCACCCGTATTAAAAAAAAAATCATTCATTTCAAACTTTAAAAATATCTTGCAAATGTAACGCGCACAGACTTGCGGCATGTGTGCAGACTTGTGTCCCTCATCTACACCGACTTTGTTTTGAAGTGGATAAAATAAATCACAATCCCACTTTATCTTTGAATAGTTTTAGATCAAGCTTCATAGCATCTTTAGTGCTTTTAGGAACAGCATTTTCTTTCATAATGTGTAATTCTTCCTCATTTACAGCGACGAAGCGATTGGCCGCCATTTTGCTGAGTCGCTCCAGGTGATTATCGAGAAATAGTCCGAATTTCTCGACCAATCAGCACACGCGATTTTCAATAATCACCTCCGTATTTATACTAATTAGCATTACTGGAAGAGTCTCTAGTGGCAGAGCTTTCGAGGTAAAGCTTTTACTTTAAGTTTTCTGATGTCTTCAGGGCAGAGAAATTTACGGTTTTGTTAATATGGAAAGATTTATGATTATGTTTTTTTTTGGTCTTATTGAATTCAAAAGAGAGAAAAAAAAGAGAGTACACTGTTTCACGTAAGAGAGAACAGGAACAAATCTCTTTCTCTGAAGTTCCACGACATTAAAGTATGACGTGTTATTCTTTACTAAATAAAGATCTGGCAACCCTGATCATAGCACATACAGTCTGTTTTGCCGAGTCGTTCGAAGTGATTATCAAGAAATAGTCCGAATTTCTCGACCAATCAATTTTTTTTCTGCATTTCTAGTACACCGCGAACTCTGGCTCCAACACGCCTGACTTAACCCATCAGCGAATACAAAATATTGTAAAGACATAAAATCTTTAATATTAAGACTGCAGATAACATACTGACTTCTCAGATCAAATAAATTTGCGTTTAATTTCGGCCATATTGTATTAAAATATTATAAATTGAATAATTACAGGAGAGAATCTCCTACCGCTGTCTGCCTTTGAAATGCACTGACTGTCATGCAAATTAAATACAAGCCTCAGTATGAGCATATAATTATGTTCCTGCCCCATGTAAGTACTAAAATTGAAGAAGAGAAAATATATGCATTCTCTCTCTCTCTCTCTCTCTCTCTGCATGAAGTATTTTGGATAATTTAATTTGACACATTTTTCTGAGAAGCTTTTAAAACATCAAACTTGGCCTGCCCAAAGCGTCTTTATATGTGAGGAACTGTCCACTCTGTTTATGGTGCTGAACCTCTGCCAAGGAATTTGAATACAAACCGCCGCTTTGATTTGGACAATAAATGCCAATACAAGCACAAATAAAATGAGCACTGGATACCACTAAATGGTAACATTTAACCGTGTAGGATTTAGAGGAGCAAACCATATGAGGGTTTTAGTGTGCAGAGACTCTTTGAACGAGCATCAAATAAAGTAATAAAAATGTAAAAACAGAAGACATGGCATGTTTAAAATGAACAAGCTTACATGGAAAGACTGAGTGATGGCTGTAATGTATCAGTATGAGTGACCGCTCCAGTGTATTCGTGTGTGTGAAAGCTATAGTGTATCAGTACAGTGTTACTGTGAATAAAATCTGCACTCACCACTTGTTCAGCTCTGTCTCCACGTGCTGAAATGTAGGACACTCTATACTGACGCACGTTTGAGCCCAGCTGATCCCACGATGCGACCATGCTGAATGTAGTAAAATCGCTCAACTGCAGACCTCGCACACCCATCCTAACCACTACAAATAGTCACACACAACAAAAATCATTAAAAAAAAAAAAAAGTGTCTTTTTAGAAAACCTTCATCCAAAATAAATCCAAAGTAGTTACGTATACCTGCTGTTGTCGTGGTGGGAGTCGTAGTTGCCACCGTTGCTCTTCTAGCAACTAAAAAAGGGGGAAAAGATTACATAAATAAATATATGAAAAGACAATTACTATTAGATTGTCTGTTGTTTCAATGATGGGATTAGTGTCATTTGGTGTAAGATTACCAGCAGATTCAATAATGGGTTTCGTGCTGTGTTTGGTGTTCGATTATGTGCAGATTCACTGTTGGGATTAGTGGCGTGTTTTATTGCATGTTGTTTCACCGATGGGATTAGTGATGTGTTTGATCACCTGTAATTTCACTGATTGGATTAGTGCCATATTTTGTATTTGCAATTTCAACGACGTGATTAGTGATATGTTTGGTGTTTGATTGTCTGTTGTTTCACTTATGGGATTAGTTATGTGATTGTTATAAGCATACATTTAGAGTAAATGGTGGGGTTAGTGCTGTGTTTGGTGTTTGATTATACGTAGTTTCACTGATGGGATTAGTGACGAGATTGACTCTACAGGTACTCTTATACCAATGATGGATTAGTGATGTGTTTGGTGTTTGATTATCTGTAGTTTCACGGATGGGATTAGATTAGTATAAGAGTACCTCCAGAATCAATGTCGAGACTAGTGCTGTGTTTGATTATCTGTAGTTTCACTGATGGGATTAGTGCTATATTTTGTGTTTGACGATCTGCAGTCTCAATGATGTGATTAGTGATATGTTTGGTGTTTGATTACCTGCAGTTTCACTGATGAGATTAGTGTTGTGATTGGTATAAGAGTACCTGTAGAGTCAATGCTGGGGTTGGTGCTGTGTTTGGTGTTTGATAACCTGTAGGTTCACTGATGGGGTTAGTGCTGTGAATGGTATAAGAGTACCTGTAGAGCCAGTGATGGGATTATTGATGTGGTTGGTGTTTGATTTTCCGTCATTTCAGTGATGGACATTTGATTTTTTCTGTTTGTTTACTCTCAGTTTCACTGATGGGATTAGTGTTGTGTTTGGTGCAATGCTACCTGTAGTTTCACTGATGAAATTAATGCTGTATCTGGTGTTTGATTACCTGTAGTTTCACTGAGTATGACATTCTCACTCTCAGCTTTGTCTTTGTAGATGGCCGTGAGAGTGACCTCATAGTCAGTTAGCGGCCTTAGACCCGTAATCACATAGCTATTCAGATTACCACCAATAACCATCTAGAGAGAGAGAGAGATAGAGAGAGAGAGGAGTAAGGAGTTCACATAATTACCTGCAGGTCAAAATACGTATTTAAACCTAATTTCAGCCTTAAACAGGAAACACAAGCACCTCTGACAAAGTTCAGAAAATAGTCCCCCCCTGATTTGTGTTTTTCCTTGATCTTGGATCCGCCTTCCCGTACAAAATAATTTGGCTTGAATAAACCAAATTTTGGTCAAAATTTGACCTAAATTTGGCTTATTCCTTGTTTTTTAACCAAAAGTAGTACAAAATTAAGCCAAAACCAAATTTTGGTTTACAACCTCATTCAGTTGACCAAATTTTGGTCTAGCTTATACTCTCAGGAATGAAAAGCAATCCCTTGATCAAATTTCGGTTACGAGAATTCTCCAGTCTGATGTGAATAAATACACTACCGTTCAAAAGTTTGGGGTCACCCAGACAATTTTGTGTAGTTTTCCATGAAAAGTCACACTTTTATTTACCACCATAAGTTGTAAAATGAATAGAAAATATAGTCGAGACATTTTTCTGGCCATTTTGAGCATTTAATCGACCCCACAAATGTGTTGCTCCAGAAACTCAATCTGCTCAAAGGAAGGTCAGTTTTATAGCTTCTCTAAAGAGCTCAACTGTTTTCAGCTGTGCTAACATGATTGTACAAGGGTTTTCTAATCATCCATTAGCCTTCTGAGGCAATGAGCAAACACATTGTACCATTAGAACACTGGAGTGAGAGTTGCTGGAAATGGGCCTCTATACACCTATGGAGATATTGCACCAAAAACCAGACATTTGCAGCTAGAATAGTCATTTACCACATTAGCAATGTATAGAGTGGATTTCTGATTAGTTTAAAGTGATCTTCATTGAAAAGAACAGTGCTTTTCTTTCAAAAATAAGGACATTTCAAAGTGACCCCAAACTGTTGAATGGTAGTGTACTCCTGGTGCACCTCAAGTGTTCACTCTTGTTCACGCACACAGTGCATGTTGCGCACACAGATCATTCATTATTAGATACACCTGTTACTGATTTGAGCACGATCAGCGCACTCATATAAGAACACTGGCAACGGGACGACGGCGCAACGTATACTGTTTTGTGTTGTATGTTTCCTCGTGCTATGTTTGATACTCTGGATTATGACTCTGTTTCATGACTCTGCTTTCTGTTTTGTTTGTGTTTTATTACTCTGACTTTTCATCATGTAGTTGTTTCTGTATATCGCACGCCTTTAAATAAACACCTTCCTGCACATACACCCGTCATCATCCCTCGACTCTGATAATTACAAGTCCAGAGTTGGAGGATGTTTAAGCTTGAAAAATTTCAAAGTGCCACCACATGAGAAAATGAGAATTTTTCTCATCAAAATCAAGCCAAAATTTTGCTAAAGCTAGACCAAAATTAAGCTAAACTTTAGACCAAAATTTGCCTGAGGACTCTTGACCAAAATTTAAAACAAATTTTGGTCACACTCATTTAAATACCTTGGCTTACTTTTAAGGTTAAAAGTTTGGGTTAATTTTGATCAAACCTTTGCAAAAATATTTTCATAAGTCTTATGTAAATTAGCTGTATATGAGGGTAAAATGGTCTCTGTAGTATGCATATACAGCTCTGGTCAGAAGTTTACATACAGTGACATGAATGTCATCTTGGATCTGAATGTCATGGCGATATTTGGGCTTTCAGTAATTTCTTTGAACTGTTCTTTTTCTGTGGCAGAATGTGCAGCATACATCTTTAATTCAAAAATTTGAATTTGGTGCACAAGTTTTAATTTTCATTGGGTTTTCTGAAATCAACACAGGGTCAAAATTATACATACAGCACACCTAATATTTGGGTAAAATGTCTCTTTGCAAGATTCACCTTGACCAAACATTTTTGTTTACCATGAACAAGCTTCTGGCAGAATTCTGGTTGGATATTTCATGACTCTTCATGGTAGAATTGGTAGAGTTCAATTAATTTTTTTTTCTTGGCATGGACTCAACTTATAAGCACGGCCCATATATTTTCAATAGGGTTGAAGTCAGGACTTGTTTTAAGCTTAATGTTCGCTGGCTTTATCCTCCACAACCAGCTCTGATGCATGTTTGGGTTCAATGTCCCATTGTAACTTCCAAGTCCTAAGTCGTGTTCAAGTTTCTAATGGTTTATGCTGAAGAATTCTGAGGTAGTCCTCCTTCTTCATTATTCCATCCACTTTGTGCAATGAACCAGTTCCACTGGCAGCAAAACAGCCCCAGAGCATGATAATCCTACCACCACCACCAGCTGGTACAGTGTTCATCTGTACATGGTGGTCATTGTGGCCAGACAACTCAATCGTTGTCTCATATGACCATACAGCTATCCTCAAGAAGGTTTTTTACTTTGTCCATGTGGTCAGCTTGAAACTTTCGTAAAGCTTGAAGGTGTCAATTTTGGAGCAGGGGGTTATTTCTTGGATAGTAGCCTCTTAGTCCATGGTGATCTGAACTGTAGACAGTGATCCGTCAGCTTCCAGTTCATGGCAGGGCTGTGCCATGGTGATTCCCAGGTTGTTCCTGACCATCCAAACCAATTTCCTTTCAGCTGAGGGTGACAGTTTGGGTTTTCTTGAAACAAAGTGGCTTGGCAAAGTGACTACACCTCACCATAACTTGGATACAATTGTTTGAACTGATCTTGGAATTTGCAGTTGTTTAGAAATGGCTCCAAGAGACATTCCGGAGTTGTGTATATCTGCGATCCTCTTTCTCAGATCTGCACTGAGCTCCTTGGACTTTCCCATTTTACTGTGTGTTGGTCAATCCAATGAGGGCTGTAAACAAACCCTTTTTATGAAGGCACAGAGAAGCTACCAGCTGTAATCAATCATGATCACTAACAGGAAGTTAAGAGACCTCGGCCTTGACAAGATAAGAGACATTTTGAAAGTTTCAGCCCCTCTGAATTAATAATCTAAATGAGCACATGTTAATTTTTGACCCTGTCTGTATAATTTTGACCCTGTGTTGATTTCAGAAAACCTAAAGAAAATTAAAACTTGTGCACCAAATTCTAGTGTTTTTTTTTTAAATTAAACTTTAAGCAATTTTTTTAATCAAAATTCTATTTCTCTCATTTTATTAAATATAGGAATGCATTTTTGATCACTATTTTGTCGCTGCTATAGCAAGTTATGAGTGTTTGAAATATGCTCTGTAATATATCAGTCCATATTTCAAAGCAACGGCCGTAAATGAGATTCGTTGAGACCTGTGCGAGACATTGTAGGATGGAAGTAAAACGTACAGCAGAAATCAAAATGACTAATATCTGCCAACGTTGTCCAAAGACGCACGCGCCCTCTTTCGAATGCTGACGTAATCAAGCCGGAAGTTTTGTTTGTTTTGATAGCAATTAGGAAAGTTTGAAAAAAGTCGGCAGTAATCGTCATTTAAACTCGTTTTTGTGCAATATTTCATTTGGAAAACAGTTTTCAAAATGGCGGCACTGACACCTGGCTGACACTTCACGTTTTGAAGTCTCGCACAAGTCTCGTGAAGATCGCGCGGATAAGCGACGCCTGCCGTCGACCAAATGAACTAATTCAACACGGCTAAAAAACGAATAGGCCAATAAGTATAATATTTAATTGCAATTAGTTGCCAATACGAGTCATGATATAAGGTTACTAAAACCGAAAACGTAACTGAATAACACGTTAATTCAGAAATAAAGCAAGTTTAAAAATTATTTCAGTTCTCCTTTAAAGATGTATGCTGTACATTCATGCTGCCACAGAAAAAGAAGAGTTCAAAGAAATTTCTGAAAGCCCAAATATTGCCATTACATTCATATCCAAGATGACATTCATGTCACCACAGCTGTGTGTGTGTGTGTATATATATATATATATATATATATAAAACAGTTATTCCATGAAATTGAGTTGTACATGAGCTGATAGTTGATGAGACGCAGAGCACTGAATAATCCATGTACAACAAGATTGAGTGGAATAACTGTTTGATTCTATCCACATTCCCTGGATTTTGAGAAACAGAGCGTTTTTATTCTTATTTTCATTTTTGTAAATTCGATAAATAAAAACTTTGTACAAAACATCCGACAAAATCATTTCCGCTTAGAATGTAAACAAACCGGCAAAATGACAGGAGCAATTTGTGAAAAATGCGATAATAATAAAACATTTTTGAAAAATAAACAAAAATATACGCTCTTACGATCAAATACTTTTATTCTATATTTTGTTGCTTTTTTTGTATTTTCTTACGGAAGAGCGATAGTTCCACTAAGAAATACATATATTTTTTTACATTTCTGAGAAAAAAACTCAGAATTTTCGAGATTAAAGTCAGAAATTTCGAGAAAAAAGTAAAAAATTTCGAGAAAAAAGTCAAAATTTTCGTCAAAAGTTTTGAGAAAATAAACTCGAAATTTTCGAGAAAAAAGTCACAAATTTAGGCTACCAGGAAGTACCAGGTCATTCAGAGCTGACGGAGACTTAGTCTGCTACTACTGTGTTTAGTGCTGCTGAAATGGACGACTTAATCAAATGTTATTTCGGGATTGGGTTTAATAACAAAGAGATCCTTGCAGTCTTGGCACAGAATCACAATATTGTGATTTCTATCCGGACTTTGAAGAGGCGGTGTCGTGAACTTGGTCTTTTCAGGAAGTGAAATCAGTCGGACATTGACAGTGTGATAGCCTTCACATCACCAACCGACTTCCTGTACCCCAGTTGTCACAACTCTGAATTCCATGGCTCTGGTCTCAGCCATTCATGTCTACCGGCCGCGAGTGAGTGTCACTTCCGTATGGAAGCCCGCCTTCTACAGATTTCTGACTTTTTTCTTCTCGAAAATTTTGACTTTATTTCTCGAAAATTTCGACTTTTTTCTCGAAACTTTTGACTTTTTTCCTCGAAAATTTTGACTTTAATCTCAAAAATTCTGAGTTTTTTTCTCAGAAGTTTCCAAATAAAATATAAAACCCTGGCCCTATTGCTCTGCCATATTTTCTGGGGTATTTTTTTGTTTTTATTTTGTCCTCGGTTGGTTCAGTAACATGCTCCACCATTTTGTTTTTCTCTATTCACGGTATATGAGCTGATATCCTAGTAGTAGAGTAGCCAATCAGAGCGCTCGATTGCTCATGTCCAGTGAATGTGGATAGAATAAATTTTAATCAGCGACTAGGTGATGGGAGTCTGTTCCCATTTCCACACATCTCATTTGTCATTTCGCCACTTGTAAGTTGATGCACAGTTTCATGAATAAGAAACACATTTATTCTTACATCATTCTTGCTCTTCAAATCTGTGATAAGCAAAGACTCATAATAAAGCAATTTATCTACCAAAAAGAGAGATGAATCCTCCTGCCTCATGTGTACGGTTTCTGTTGTACTGGTAGGTGTGTGTGTGTGTGTGTGTGTGTGTGTGTGTGTGTGTGTGTGGCTACACTACCTCTCTAGTCTCTCCTCCATTGGCTGGTGTCCAGGAGAGTCTGTAGAGGGAAATGTCAGATGCTGCATGCTGCCAGCTCACTCTGAAGCTGTCTGTGGTCACGTCACTGCTCCTCACGCTCACCGGCACAGGAACAGACTCTACACACACACAGAGAACCACAGCTGCTACTCGGTGCTCGAAAGTGATTTAAAGCAGTGTGATAAAAGCAGTGTGGTCGTGTCATTCTCACGAGTGGTGAAGCTGTCTGTAAGGGAATCGGCTTGTCCCTCATCATAGATGGCGTAGATGGCCACGGTGTACTCGGTCAAAGAGCTGAGGTCACTTAGCAACTTCGTGGTAACTCGGCCCACTTCAACCTAGCGAGAGAAATTCAATGATTAATTAAATTGTATCCTGCATGCATAATACACTCGTATAAAAGGTACTTGGAAAAAGTATGATGAGTTTCACGAACCCTCCTGATCTGTTCATTACTGATCCGGACCATCCCATGAAACCGTACAGCAATTTAAACATTGAATTTTATTTTTATTTTTTGTCAAGAACATCAATAAGGGATTGGGAAAGATGGAATAACCTCTTAGCATCACATTTTTGTTTCGATTTTTCAAACACCAGACATGTTTAACACTTGTCTTTCTTTCTCTTTTTTTCACCTTGTTATTATCAGGGTGAAGATGACCTGAGCTCCTGTGAAACATTTATTAGAATGGCTTAGATTCAAACAGAACTTGAGTGCTAAACTCAACACTTTCAGGAAAGATTTCATACAACAGAAAAAAAAAAGCGCTCCGAGAGCACAATATCCCTCGCTGGCAACTCTGTCATAACTCTGGTAAAATGCGACTGAATTGAACGAAACTGTATGCGTATTATCGATGTATAACAAAGAATCCTGTCAAGTTTAGTGAAATTCCTCCAAAAATTGTGAGAGGAGTTCTCATCTCATCTCCTCTAGCCGCTTTATCCTGTTCTACAGGGTCGCAGGCAAGCTGGAGCCTATCCCAGCTGACTACAGGCGAAAGGCGGGGTACACCCTGGACAAGTTGCCAGGTCATCACAGGGCTGACACAGAGACACAGACAACCATTCACACCTACGGTCAATTTAGAGTCACCAGTTAACCTAACCTGCATATCTTTGGACTGTGGGGGAAACCGGAGCACCCGGAGGAAACCCACGCGGACAACATGCAAACTCCACACAGAAAGGCCCTCGCCAGCCACGGGGCTCGAACCCAGGACCTTCTTGCTGTGAGGCGACAGCGCTAACCACTACACCACTGTGCCGCTGTGAGAGGAGTTGATTTCAGAAATTGAGTACCCTTCCTGGGACAGACGGACATCACCACGACATAATCCTCCTTCGGGCCTTTCAGCCAGCGGGGGATAATTCTTTTTTTTTTTCCAAATTACATGAAATTTCTCCAAAAATTGTGAGGGAAGTTGATTTCAGAAAGCAAGCACACCTTGATGAAATTGCCAAAGTACAAGTTTGTTAGTGATCAAGGGCGTAACTCTGGTAAAATGTGCCCAAATTAAATGAAATTTCAATGTGCGTATAACTGTCATCTAACAAAGCCTTTTGCCAAGTTTGGTGAAATTCCTCCACAAATTGGAAGAGGAGTTGATGTCAGAAGGCGAGCACACCTTCATGAAATTGTGAAAGTACAAGGTTGTTAATCAAGGGCTGCAACTCTGGTAAAATGCGACTGAATTGAACAAAATAACAATATGCGTACTACCGACATACACTACCGTTCAAAAGTTTGGGGTCACTTTGAAATGTCCTTATTTTTGAAAGAAAAGCACTGTTCTTTTCAATGAAGATCACTTTAAACTAATCAGAAATCCACTCTATACATTGCTAATGTGGTAAATGACTATTCTAGCTGCAAATGTCTGGTTTTTGGTGCAATATCTCCATAGGTGTATAGAGGCCCATTTCCAGCAACTCTCACTCCAGTGTTCTAATGGTACAATGTGTTTGCTCATTGCCTCAGAAGGCTAATGGATGATTAGAAAACCCTTGTACAATCATGTTAGCACAGCTGAAAACAGTTGAGCTCTTTAGAGAAGCTATAAAACTGACCTTCCTTTGAGCAGATTGAGTTTCTGGAGCATCACATTTGTGGGGTCGATTAAATGCTCAAAATGGCCAGAAAAATGTCTCGACTAGATTTTCTATTCATTTTACAACTTATGGTGGTAAATAAAAGTGTGACTTTTCATGGAAAACACAAAATTGTCTGGGTGACCCCAAACTTTTGAACGGTAGTGTATAACAATGCTTTTTGCCAAGTTTGGTGAAATTCCTCCAAAAATCGTGAGAGGAGTTGATTTCAGAAGCTTCCCGGGATGGACGGACATTGCTACGACATAATCCCCTTTCGGGCCTTTCGGACAGCGGGGGATAATAAATAATATAAAATGAGGTCCGACTGAATAGAGGCGCTTCCATTCAAATGAAAACAAACATGCAACAGATGATGTCCTTTGATGTGTTTCAATTTCAATTTTATCACGAGAAGATAAATTTCTCCAAACTCACATGTATATTATTCTTTTTATTCCTATAAACTCCAGTGTGCTTTAGGGATTGATAGCAAAATGTTTTGAAAACAAAAGAGACATGATTCATGAAAACACTGACTGGATTCAGGTCATCTTGTCAGATCCCGAAGGATTTCGCAGTGATTTCAAAATCAATATCACTATTTAGAATTAAACTCCTGCAACTCATCATTTCTATTAATTCATTTTTTACACGTTTTCTTTCTCTTTCAGCTTGTCGCTTTTCTTGTGAAAGATTTCTTCGCCTTTCTCTCGCTCTTTCACGGCTTCTTTCCTTTTCTTCCTCTGTCAGAACTCTCTTTCTCTTCCCGGTCTTGACTTCATCTTTCTCTCCTTGGTTCACTTGTTCTGACATCTTTTTAAAGTTTGTATTAAAGTTTGTAAAAATGATGATTATGTCGTTGCGCTGTTTGAGTTCTCGGTGGAAAAACCTGATAAATATGAAATTATCTGGAGACAAAAATAAGTTATGTAGGCGCGCTTGCGCTTCTAGTTCCCGCCAAAATCAAACAACCAATCAGAATCGCGAGGGGCACGGACGGACGGACGGACGGACGTACACGGCTGGGATCCCTGTGTGTCCATGAAAAATCAACTCGATGGGTTACCGTATTTTCTTAAGTATGGCGCTCTGCTAAAATTGCTTCGGCCCACGCGAAAGCTCCACTAAAAAAAGAGGAGTGTGAATATTCATCAGGGTAAATCTTCACCTCATTGGTCTGAACTCCGTCCGTCTTCACATACATGATGCGATAGCCTTTCACTTTACGCGATGCGGCTTCCCAGCTGAGCTTAGCAGAACTGTGAGTCACATCAGTGATGCGCAGATCTTGTGCAGGACTGAGAGGAACTGGAGAGAGAGAGAGAGAGAGAGAGAGATATTAAGACATGACTGAATTGCACTTTTCGTATCTGATCACGCCAGCTATCTGTAAGAGTGAAAGAAATGTTTCGTTAGTCAGCACTTATGAGGAGCTGAGATGTGAGGTGTTAGGCTTCTTCCACACTAGATATTTTTCTTCGCAACTGCGAGTACACATTTTATATAGAATTCTGTGGGAAATGGCTGCGAGGCAAGCTGAACATCGTCTCTTATCAAGCACTGTTGGCAGCATTTCTTATCACAAACGTTAAAAAAATTACTTTTCAGAAAAGCAAAAAGAATGACATCAAACATATCTGGGTCTGTCTCAGAAACTGGGTACTGTGGGGGTACCCCACTAAATATACTCACAGTCAGTAAACTATACGGTTTTGAATGGTGATGTTGGTTTTAATTTGAAACAAAATGATGAAAGAAATGATACAGATAAAACTAAATCTTTGATGTGAATATTCTATTCAGAATTTCAGAAATTCTGCAAATTTGTGGAAAAATGGCGGCTTGATCTGCGACATGATAAATGGTCGACTACATCGCGTTCCCTTCAAAAGGTTGTAGTCCACTGAAAAGCCTACAGTTATCACTAATTGTATTTTAAGTTGTAACTTTATACACCTAAGGATTGATGCGCTCACAGAATAATCATAACCGTAATAAAACATCATGCAAAATATTTCATCACCGTTGTAACTCCATTTCCCGCACACCCAAAACCAATACGATCGTGTGTTTTGATCTAAACGGAAAGCCTCAGGGTCGAGGTCACTACCTCACCAAAAGTAGGAACTTAAAATCACTACACCGTATAAACATTTAGTTATAAATCTGCGATTTTGTTTTTTAAAACGAAAGCTGAAAGTTCGGTATAGAATATGTTTCTTACAGAATGTGTTACGATGGTAGCTGGTCTTGTATGAATTTCTGAGCTATAAAATGAGTTGTGGTCTATTTTTTACCGTAGCGTGTTATTTGTGTGCGGGGAAGGACACACATTAACAATTCGCATGTGTAGAATGGAATTTTCCACTCCAACAGTTAGAAGTTGATCGTGCTTCCATTTGCGGTCTCTGTTACGCGAGTGATCTGTTCGGACATTATCACTGAAAAGGTGAGTTCTGACGGTTTTATTTTGTTTTAGTCTTGCAGTATAAGGCAATAGAATGTTTCTTTTTCATCTTACTTTCATATTTTGTAGTGTTTGCGTATTTTTGGCCAATATTTTGCAACCATGGTCAATTTAGATCGAACTTTTGATAGAATCTACGGCCAGTCATTTTGCCCCGCCCCTGCCTCGCGCTCCATCCGGTGCGGTAGTGATGTCCCGTTGCTCGCGCGCCGCAGCAGAGACCCGCGCGACCTTCAGCCGGTACAGTCGCTGTTCTTTTACCACCGCCGTTATTCTCATCTTTCCGGTGTGTTCTTGATTTTTCCATCGTGTCCTATTTCGCCATATCAAATACCCAAAATGTATCATATTATTCATATTTAAGTGAATAATCAATTCAGTCATCATAACCTGGCATTTTTAACCCAAGCAATCAAAAAAAGGAAATTTATTCAATATTTTCACTCCTCTGTGAAGGAGGGGCTTTAATTCTTCATGATGGAGTTATTTTATATGGAAATCAATTTTACAAAAGCATTTGAATTGTAATCAAAAAATTTTCCACAGTGGAGTCCAGATAAAGCAAGATGCTATCTTTATTCTTATTAAACATGACAAAAGAAACATTGAGTGTTCGGGAAATGCAAAAAAATATATATATATAAAATTAGAAAATGTATTTTTTGACCATAATGTCCCAAATGAGAGACCAGTTTCTGAGACGGACCTGTATACCAATCAGCCATAATATTATGGCCACTGCTGGGTGAAGAAGTGAATAACATTGATTATCTCATTACAGTAGTACCTGTCAAGGGATGGGATACATTAGGCAGTAAGAGAACAGTCAGCTCTTGAAGTTGATGTGTTGGAAGCAGAAAAAAAATGGGCAAGTGTAAGGATCTGATCGACTTTGACAAGGGCCACATTGTGAGGGCTAGACGACTGGGTCTGAGCATCGGCAGGGTCATGGATGTCAAAGGCTCACTGATATGCATGGGGCACGAAGGCTATCCCATCTGGTCCAATCCCACAGAAGAGCTGAAAAGGTCAATGGTGACACCTTTCCGTTTCTGCCAGCATTCCGTGTGAAAAATGTGAGTTTTTCAACTCGTGAAGATAAACTTCATATCGTCAAGCCAGTGTATGATGTCCTTATTATTATATAGACACATTCACAAACAAATATTTAACAGTTATTCCATGAAATCGAGTCATACATGAGCTGATAGCTGACGAGGCACGTAGCACCAAGTTGGCTAAAACCCATGTATGACGAGATTGAGTGGAATAACTGTTTTATTCCATCCACATTCACAGGATTTTGAGAAATGGAGCATTTTTATTTTTTGCAAAGTCGATAAATTAAAACTTTATACAAAACGTCCGACAAAATCATTTCCGCCTAGAATGTAAACAAACCGGAGAAACGACGGGAGCAATTTGTGAAAAAATGCAATAATAATACAAATTCTTGAAAAATTAAAAAAAGATACGTTCTTACCACCAAATACTTTTATTTACGGAAGCCGAGAGATACGGAAGCCGAGCGAAGCCCTTCATATAATCCTTTTTTTTATTCACCTTGTTATCCCGAGATAACGACGTAATTAATTCAGGATCTCGAGAAAACAACACAACTAATTCGAGATCTCGAGAAAACAAAACCGTTGTTCCGAGATAACGACATAATTAATTCAGGATCTCGAGAAAACAACACAACTAATTTGAGATCTCGAGAAAACAAAACAATTATTTCATGATCTCGAGTAAACAGCTGAGAAATGGTTCATTCAGGTGCGCCAAGAGACTTGTGATATGCTGACTTTGGGGCTATTTCTCATTCTGTATAGACGCAACTTTGGTCATTAGAACGTCTGGAATAATCGATCACCTAATAAGGCAATATTTTGATCAGGGGTTGACACAGGGAGAGACTGCATTAAGGGGGCGCAGCTCTGCTAGAAATCTCAGCTGTTTTCTTGAGATCATGAAATAATTGTTTTGTTTTCTCGAGATCACCGAATAATTGTTTTGTTTTCTCGAGAGCTCGAATTAGTTGTGTTGTTTTCTCGACATCCTGAATTAATTATGTCGTTATCTCAGGATAACAAGGTGAATAAAAAAATATTATATGAAGGGCCTCTCGCGGCGTCCGTATTTATTCTATATTTTGTTGCTTTTTTTTTGCATTTTTTGGGGGTTTTGTTTTCGGGTTGAGTTTTTTATTTCGTCCTCGGTTGGTTTAGCAACACGCTCTGCCATTTTGTTTTTCTCTACTCACGGCATATGAGCTGATATCCTAGTAGGAGAGTAGCCAATCAGAGCGTGCGATTGCTCATATCCAGCGAATGTGGATAGAATAATCAATTGTATCTGAAGTCACAGATGGGTTTCACTCTAACTACGCTGTGTAGAGCGCAGTCTATTTACACAAGCACTCCAAAGCCAAAGCTCAGGCAAGCTACCACCTGCTTGAAATAATAATAATAATAATAATAATAATAATAATAGCTGGCTAGCTTGTACTGATTATGAATCAGTGGTAGCATTGTTGTAGTTACATTATGAGCAGAGTATGAGCGACTTTTTTTTCCCCAGCACTAAAGATTATCTGGACAGGACAAAACAAAAAAACAAAAACAACACAGTCTCTCCAAGCAACCTTCTCCTCGATGAGCCAGTTGGACACTTGTATCTAGCTCACTGGTTTGATCAGATACAAATCAGAACTTTGTAAGCAGTGGAGTTATGGTTTAAATATACATATTGCACACAAGACAATGCATATATCATCACTCACACACACACACACACACACATACGTGTGGTCTCCTGTCCAGTCTGGGGGTCACTGGTTTCATCTCCGTACATGGCGTAGACTGTGACTGTGTACTCGGTTGCAGGAGTCAGGCCATCCAGCTCGATCTCAGTTACACTGTCTGCTACTTTAATCTACAGATACACACACACACACACACACACACACACACACACACACACACACACCACCAGTGACATTATTACTCAGTAAAATGCTTAGTTGATCCTATGGCCTGGAACAACAGACCATCTTATTTCTGTCTCTAGTCATAATTTGCAAAACAATACTTTGTCTGTGGAGGTCAAGATATACAGTGGTGCTTGAAAGTTTGTGAACCCTTTGGAATTCTCTATATTTCTGCATAAATATGACCTAAACATCATCAGATTTTCACACAAGTCCTAAAAGTAGATAAAGAGAACCCAGTTAAACAAATGAGACAAAAATATTATACTTGGTCATTTATTTATTGAGGAAAATGATCCAATATTACATATCTGTGAGTGGCAAAAGTATGTGAACCTCTAGGATTAGCAGTTAATTTGAAGGTGAAATTAGAGTCAGGTGTTTTCAATCAATGGGATGACAATCAGGTGTGAGTGGGCACCCTGTTTTATTTAAAGAACAGGGATCTATCAATGTCTGATCTTCACAACACATGTTTGTGGAAGTGTATCATGGCACAACAAAGGAGATTTCTGAGGACCTCAGAAAAAGCGTTGTTGATGCTCTTCAGGCTGGAAAAGGTTACAAAACCATCTCTAAAGAGTTTGGACTCCACCAATCCACAGTCAGACAGATTGTGTACAAATGGAGGAAATTCAAAACCATTGTTAGCCTCCCCAGGAGTGGTCGACCAACAAAGATCACTCCAAGAGCAAGGCGTGTAATAGTCGGCGAGGTCACAAAGGACCCCAGGGTAACTTCTAAGCAACTGAAGGCCTCTCTCACATTGGCTAATGTTTATGTTCATGAGTCCACCATCAGGAGAACACTGAACAACAATGGTGTGCATGGCAGGGTTGCAAGGAGAAAGCCACTGCTCTCCAAAAAGAACATTGCTGCTCATCTACAGTTTGCTAAAGATCACGTGGACAAGCCAGAAGGCTATTGGAAAAATGTTTTGTGGACGGATGAGACCAAAATAGAACTTTTTGGTTTAAATGAGAAGCATTATGTTTGGAGAAAGGAAAACACTGCATTCCAGAATAAGAACCTTATCCCATCTGTGAAACATGGTGGTGGTAGTATCATGGTTTGAGCCTGTTTTGCTGCATCTGGGCCAGGACGGCTTGCCATCATTGATGGAACAATAAATTCTGAATTATACCAGCGAATTCTAAAGGAAAATGTCAGGACATCTGTCCATGGACTGAATCTCAAGAGAAGGTGGGTCATGCAGCAAGACAACGACCCTAAGCACACAAGTCGTTCTACCATAATCGTAGACATAGTCGTTCTAATGGTTAAAGAAGAATAAAGTTAATGTTTTGGAATGGCCAAGTCAAAGTCCTGACCTTAATCCAATCGAAATGTTGTGGAAGGATCTGAAGCGAGCAGTTCATGTGAGGAAACCCACCAACATCCCAGAGTTGAAGCTGTTCTGTACGGAGGAATGGGCTAAAATTCCTCCAAGCCGGTGTGCAGGACTGATCAACAGTTACCGCAAACGTTTAGTTGCAGTTATTGCTGCACAAGGGGGTCACACCAGATACTGAAAGCAAAGGTTCACATACTTTTGCCACTCACAGATATGTAATATTGGATCATTTTCCTCAATAAATAAACGACCAAGTATAATATTTTTGTCTCGTTTGTTTAACTGGGTTCTCTTTATTTACTTTTAGGACTTGTGTGAAAATCTGATGATGTTTTAGGTCATATTTATGCAGAAATATAGAAAATTCTAAAGGGTTCACAAACTTTCAAGCACCACTGTATTTATATATTAAATTAATTTATTTAGGTCATTATTTTATGACAGATTTTTTTTCTTTTTACTTTTTTCGGACCATGCTGTGCTTTTATTTCCTTCCCGTTTTTAACACATGAAGTCAAAGAAAATAATTCTAGAGTTAAAATTTAATGAGGTTAGACATTTTTTTGGGCTATGACTGAGTGAAAGTTCTTACCCTTTTACGTCACAATCATTTCTCAATAAGACTACAGGCACTAATAGTGTTAGATTCGTTCCTAAATCAAGTCTCAGGTCAGTTTAGCACACTCTCTCTCACCTCCGTATCATCTGAAAAGCCTGTCTCACTTAGTGGGGCGTACAAGATCATGTATCCAGAAGTCTTTTCTGCAGCATCCCATCGCACCCGCATGCTATTGTGCGTGATGTCATATAGATACAGGTTATTCACCATGGGCAAAGCCACTGGGAAACACACAAACACACACACAAAGTTACAAAATGGTGTCTTTTGCAGGACCATCATTGAGCTTCAACAGGAAGAGAGAAACAATGCATTGAGAGAGAGAGAGAGAGAGAGAGAGAGAGATTGCTCAGATTGTATTCTGTACCGATTCTATTATAAATGGCTCTGTATGAAATCAGCTGCCAAATCATTAAATGCAAATACAGCAGCAACAGACACAAATCAATTTTTTTTATCCGATTACAGCACTATCATGGCATTACACTTTAAACAGTTAGTTATTGTCAGTAAATAAATGGGGGGCAATTCCATGTAAATGTCAACCTCACCATGCAAAAATAAAGCAACATGTAATACATCAAAACCACTCCCAGAGATATCACCTAGGCCTGTATTTTACAGATGTGAATAAGTTGAACCAATTTGTAACCAACCTAATATGTCACTGTCAGTCTTTCTTTCTTATAATGTAAAACCCAAGCTAAAATCAACTTTGATCATGTACAATTCTATATTATTGCCACAAGCCACAGAAATGTATGCTAAAATCCAAAAAACAGCAAAACAATAGCCATCCTAAATATTATTTAAGAACTTTGATAGTTTTAGCTGATATTTAGAGTTTTTCAAAGGGTTATGGTGGTTAAATTGCTGATTTTCTAAACATATGCCATGTCTATTTCAGATGCGTCACATCCATAACGGAATTATGTCACATCCATAACGCTGATTTTTTCTTCCTAGATTCTGCTTGAAATAGAAAATATTTTAAACAAAGGCTTTTTTTATTTTCAGCTAAGACTCCTTTATTAAATGCATGCCTGCATTTGGATATTATGTTTGCAGTTTCACAGAGTTTGATGAATATGTGCAGTCACCCTGGAAATGGGGTATTTTTTCCGTCACATCCATAACGCATGTCTTTTTTGGCATTTTCTAGAGTTCTAAATGTACTATGGGAATTCTTTTTTTCCCATGACTTCTCCAATATGAGAGGTCTTAAAAATATACAACAAATTTTAAAATACTGGAAAGGAATAAAAATTAACTAGGTCAGTTGTTGCCATTTTGAGTCCAAATGTCACATCCATAACGCTGGAATTGCTCTGGTATAACAATTGAGAATCAAAGTTGGTCATTCACATCACCATAACAACCATAGCAAAACAGAAGAGACTGGGAATCAACTTTAATTTTTGCCCCATATATTCTACTGAATATTCGTCTCAACTAACAGGAATAAATATATGAATGAATGACTGAAAGGACAAGAAGAACAAGAACGACAATAGATTATTTATTGATTAATTATTGACTGATAAAACACAGGAAGAGAGCAAGTGTCGCTTGTGTGGAGAGGTAGACGAAACAGTGCAAGTGAAGGTAACATGCTGGCTCAAAAAGAGTATAAACGCAGGCATGATTGGGTGGGAAGAAAAATTCACTGGGAACTGTGCCGAAGGTATAAAGTACCTGTAACGGAAAGATGGAACCGGGAACAGGAACAGAAAACGACAGCTGTAAGTTACTGTGGGATTTCAACATCCAGACTGACCATGCCATAGAAGCCAGACGACCTGATGCCGTATTGATTGATAAAGAAAAGAAGGAATGCAAAATAATAGACTTTGCCAAACCATACGACAGAAGAGTAAATGAAAAAGAGAGAGAAAAAATAGAGAAGTACCAAGACCTAGCAAGAGAACTACAAAAGCTATGGAATATGAGAACAACCCTGTGTCCGAAATCACTCACTCATTCACTACTTCCTACTCACTATATAGGGAATTACTATATAGAGGACTATATAGTGAGCTCAGTGATTAAAAAAAAAAACTTCAGACACTACTCCGTCACGCCGTTATTTACGTCATTACTGTTGCACAATTAAAACGTGCCCGATCAGTCAGCTGGTGGGTTTTCAAAATAATAAATACATGCATGTATTTTTGTGATAAATCCATATTATACTGAGCGTATTTCCCACATTAATCAATGCAAAGTACCTGCATCTTTCAGTTCTTTTAAATCAAGGCTGAATCCTTTCTTTCTTCTTTGCCGCTGCCTTTTATTCAATCAAATTTGAGGCTTTTGATTTGATTTCTTTCAGCGCGACCGCAATGCATGATGGGATATATTGCTTGGTTAGTGACCATCAGTTGTACACTACTTTTTATGATGCATTGTGGGATACTTTGAGTGCACTACATAGGGTGTAATAATGCTTACTGTACATTCGGACAGCACTACAAAATGGCGACCTCACTATACGGTATAGTCCTCTATATAGTGAGTAGGGAGTGCTTTCGGACACAGGGCAAAAGTCATTCCAATCATAATAGGAGCACTCGGCACACCACCAACACAATTATCGGAGAGATTAGATGACATGGGAATAAGAACAAGATTTGTTGGGTTGCAGAAAACTATTATCATCCACTCTGCAAGAACTTGAGTTTGACTTGACTTGACTCATCCAATGCCTTGAGGCGAAAAATTCTTATGAGTCATTGCAGGTTTCAGTTCTTCACAATCAAGATTTGTTTC
The DNA here is from genome assembly GCF_027579695.1 of Neoarius graeffei. Classification (NCBI taxonomy): domain Eukaryota; kingdom Metazoa; phylum Chordata; class Actinopteri; order Siluriformes; family Ariidae; genus Neoarius; species Neoarius graeffei. The sequence continues at coordinate 104,332,041 of NC_083570.1, forward strand.
CATTTCTATGATTTTCTTCAAAGTCACATAAGGATGATCAATTCTCCTTCGTGTATCTGGTTCCCAGAGAAGAAGTTTGCCAGCAGGTTCATTGCTAAGGATGACATGTCCAGCTAATGCCAATCGTCACTTTTGCATGATGGTGGGGACAAGCTGGAGTGAACCATATAACACTTTGTTCGAGATAATATCTCTCCAAGAGATGCCATAAATGAAACGCAGCATCTTTGTGTACGTGCCGTCTAACTTCTTTCTACAAGCAGCATTCAGTGTCCAGGACTCAGAACCATATAAAGAGTATAGTTTCAACACATGCTTGAAATATTTTGGTCTTTTGATGGGAGCTTTCCAGATTTTTTTGTAGCGAGTGGAGTGCGCGCCATGCCTGGCCAATTCAGACATCCATGTCGTGTTGAGTGTTGAAGAAGAAGACGACTATTTGTCACACATACACTCAAGCACAGACTTAAGCACACGGTGAAATTTCTCCTCTGCATTTAACCCACTTGAAGCAGTGAACACACATGCACACACAGCTATGCTACAGCGCCCGGGGAGCAGTTGGGGGTTAGGTGCCTTGCTCAGAGGCATTTCAGCTCAACGTCAGGCCATGGCTGCCCCATGTTAACCTAACCTGCATGTCTTTGGACTGTGGGGGAAACCGGAGCACCCAGAGGAAACCCACGCAGACATGGGGAGAACATGCAAACTCCACACAGAAAAGCTCCCGTGGGCTGCTGGGCTCAAACCCAGAACCTTCTTGCTGTGAGTGTAGCCACCTAGATACTTAAAGTCATCGACACATTCAATTGTGGAGCCATCTGAAGAAAGCAACAGATTGTGTGAAGAAGGATTCAGGTGCATATTTCATCTTTGGGGCATTGAGGTACAGACCGATATCTTGACAAGCTTTCTCCACCCTGATACTGTAAGTAGGTCCTGTGTGGCTTTGATTGAGTCCTCAAGAAGTGCTATGTCATCTGCACAGTCGAGGTCAGACAGAACTTCCGCAGGATGGTGACAACTACGACGGCAGCAAAGACTAAGTCCATCTAGATCGCTGATTGAAGATCTTAAGGCATAGTCAAGACATACGATAAACAAAAATGGTGCAAGTGGAGCACCTTGTAGGACGCTTGTATCTATATTGAAGGGGTCCATCATTCCATCTGGTGCGATGACTTTAGCAGATGTGTCTTGGTACATAATTTTGATGCCACTCACAACTTCAGTTGGTATTCTGTATGCCTCTGCAAGGATCCTCCGTAAAGTCTTGGAAATTTGAGGAATCTTGCTGAGACCGAATTTCATGAAATTATTACCACTGACAAAAACAGTGAGCGACACAATAATAATAATAATAATAATAATAATAATACTTTGCAGAATCTCATCTCATTATCTGTAGCCGCTTTATCCTGTTCTACAGGGTCGCAGGCAAGCTGGAGCCTATCCCAGCTGACTACGGGCGAAAGGCGGGGTACACCCTGGACAAGTCGCCAGGTCATCACAGGGCTGACACATAGACACAGACAACCATTCACACTCACGGTCAATTTAGAGTCACCAGTTAACCTAACCTGCATGTCTTTGGACTGTGGGGGAAACCAGAGCACCCGGAGGAAACCCACGCGGACAACATGCAAACTCCGCACAGAAAGGCCCTCGCCGGCCACGGGGCTCGAACCCGGACCTTCTTGCTGTGAGGCGACAGCGCTAACCACCACGCCACCGTGCTGCCCATAAAACAACTTTCTTTTTGCAAAATTTTACACCATTGTTTTCCAAGTTCCAACATGAGACTATATGAAAAACACAGCTATTACTGTAAGTATGAAAGTAATACAAAGTGCACTTATTTATTTTAACGTGAAAATACTCTGTTCATTGCTCTTCATCCCTGATTTAATTTCTTTTTTTTTTTCTGCTACAGCCATATTCATATTTTGTTTTGCAGTTTGACACTATATTCTTCATACAACTCAGATATTTTATCAAACAATTTTGTTTAATGTTTGAACTGTTCCTGACAATAGTTCTGTCACACTGACAGTTATGGCAGTATCATAAATACAGGGCTCGACATTAAGGACTGCCCAATTGCCCGGGACAAGTGAAACATGCATCTGGGCAAGTGGGATATGTCCCCGACCAGCTGTACTGATTCAGTTACAGGTTGCCAGGTCTGTATAAAACACCCACAACCTAGACACTAAACAATAATTTTAACCTCAAACATTATCCTGTCTGTCATGACGCAGCACAGGTTTTTTTTTTTCCTTTAAAACTAGAAGTGGATGATATAACAAAAAATATATATATAAATATTATCAAACACAGTACTGTTCAAAAGTCTTGGCACCCTATTGTTTTCTTCATGCAAACTTTGTTATACATTTCTCTTTTATGATTTCTACATTATCGAGTAATGAACCTACAGTCTGAGAGAGTTCTACACAAACACACTGAACTTTACAACAGCTGCATGCATGTGAAATGGAAAAAAAGTGACTAAGGCACGAAAAACTATTTTGCTTAAAATTGTTATTGTCCGTTACATTCATCTCATCTCATTATCTCTAGCCGCTTTATCCTTCTACAGGGTCGCAGGCAAGCTGGAGCCTATCCCAGCTGACTAAGGGCAAAAGGCAGGGTACACCTGGACAAGTCACCAGGTCATCCACATAGACAACCATTCACACGCACAACTACAGTCAATTTAGAGTCACCAGTTAACCTAACCTGCATGTCTTTGGACTGTGGGGGAAACCAGAGCACACCCACGTGGACAACATGCAAACTCCGCACAGAAAGGCCCTCACCAGCCACAGGGCTCGAACCCGGACCTTCTTGCTGTGAGGCAACAGCGCTAACCACTACACCACCATGCCACCCTTGTCTGTTACAAGTAAAAATAAAAAGTAACCAATAACCAAACTTAATAATAAACTTAATCTATAACCAAACTTCAACTCAATGTGTGATCTTCATTTTATGTTGCAATTCACAACTATTTTATGGTTTTCCTAGAAAAATAAAGTAGTACTTGCAAAATTAGCCCCCACTTGTCCCCCAGGGCAAGTGGGTTTAAAAGTTAATGTCGAGCCCTGAAATACCTTCTCATAATGAATGCACAGGATTATTTTTGACTCTGACAGCTGATATTGAAAAGAATTTCAGGGCAACATCTAATCAAATGTCATATTTTTATAAGTCTGTTTTAATAAAAAAAAAACATGACGCTCCATATTTAGTCAAAGGAGGAAGCATCGACATCAAACCATGGAGAGATACACTAACGTTCAAAAATTTGGGGTCACTTTGAAATTTCCTTATTTTTGAAAGAAAAATGTTCTTTTCAATGAAGATCACTTTAAACTAATCAGAAATCCACTCTATACATTGCTAATGTGGTAAATGACTATTCTAGCTGCAAATGTCTGGTTTTTGGTGCAATATCTCCATAGGTGTATAGAGGCCCATTTCCAGCAACTCTCACTCCAGTGTTCTAATGGTACAATGTGTTTGCTCATTGCCTCAGAAGGCTAATGGATGATTAGAAAACCCTTGTACAATCATGTTAGCACAGCTGAAAACAGTTGAGCTCTTTAGAGAAGCTATAAAACTGACCTTCCTTTGAGCAGATTGAGTTTCTGGAGCATCGCATTTGTGGGGTCGATTAAATGCTCAAAATGGCCAGAAAAATGTCTTGACTATATTTTCTATTCATTTTACAACTTATGGTGGTAAATAAAAGTGTGACTTTTCATGGAAAACACAAAATTGTCCGGGTGACCCCAAACTTTTGAACGGTAGTGTAGGTGTTGTAGAGAGCACGTGTTTTTAGCCAGCGTTTATTTTAATGGGGTTTGCACAAGAAAGGTTCTGGGTGTTGCCATCTTTGCTTTATGTGACTCATGCTGCTAAAAAAACAAGCCTGAAATATAATGTGCCAACAATGTTCACTGATTGTACCATTTTTAGATTTGCTGCTCCTGCACTCGTTAATGAAGAAAAAACAAAGTCAAGGCTGATAATGCTTATATCCAGGGTGCGATTTGTCAAAAAAACAGAAGGGGGGATGGTTTTTTTTTATCATGAAACGTCACAAAATTAAGGTAACAATAGGCTAACAGCTCAATAACATCCGATGATATCAAATGAATAACACTAAATGAAAATGAACACTAAACCAGAGATAGTAAATTCATCTTCCTATCTCTCTGACTAAATACACGAACACTAACACAACAAAGTTCGCATTGCTTGTCGTGTTGCTGTGATGTTTCTCTCCCTCCGGATTAAATGGACAGAGACTCGAAAATCACTGAAATACATGAATACTAAATGAACAGTTTGCTCTGATGGCGCAGTTCATGTGGCCTTTTCTGCTTTCCCGTCAGTGCGCTATCCGCCGCGTTTCGCCCTTCTTTAATCCACATTTCTGCGAATTTCTCAGCAGGGAAGGAACGCACGTCTGGCCCATTGACAGCGAGGAAAAGAAGGCTGTCAGTGTGGATACATTCATTCTGTTGCGCTCATCAGTAAGGATGTGATTCATGGCGCTAAATCCACGTTCACACTCTGCTGTTGACACGGGAAGCGTGGAGACGACGGAAAGCAAGTTGAGGAGATTTTCTCCTTGGACTCCGTTGAACTTGTACTGTCGAAATTCTTTCAGCAGCAGAGCAGTGTCAGAGACCTCAGCTGCCAGGGTTTTTTGAATTCTGACAAGTTTGTCTTCCCCAAACAGAATGCGCTCGCCTTCATCCTTCGGCCAGCTTAAGGGGCACAGCGCAGCACCCGCAGCAAGCACACCGTTGTCGTCCAGCCTGCGCTCCACGGATATTGTTATTATCTACAATGTATCTATTTGCTGGGGACGTTCGTGAACATCAAAGCTGCCACTTCAGGTCATTTTGAAAGTGAGTGCAATGTAGACCATAGAAAACTGTGTCACAACATGCCTGTCATGTCAACTTTTTTTGTTTGTTTGTTTTATTGACGGGGTTGTCCCTGAGGATTTTTTTTCAGCAGAGATAAAAACCAGAGGGGGGGATGATCCCCACCATCCCCCCCAGCAAATCGCACCCAGCTTATATCGGAACCAGATGACAATTCAGTGTTAAAAGAATTACTATTAGAAAACAGATGGACCAGAATAATGTTTGGAAATATATCTTATTTTGAATGTAGGCATATCAGGTGGAAATTCTAATTCAATCCAAATTGCTTGAAATTGTGCTCACTGAATTCAGAATTGAATGCAGAACAACATACTTTTTACAGAATTAAAATATGTTTATCTGTTCTTGAGATATTACAAATCAAAGATTGAAAAAAGGCTTAATTTGTAGAAAACTGCATTAATATTCTGTATGGGGCGGCACGGTGGTGTAGTGGTTAGCGCTGTCGCCTCACAGCAAGAAGGTCCTGGGTTCGAGCCCCGGGGCCGGCGAGGGCCTTTCTGTGTGGAGTTTGCATGTTGTCCGCGTGGGTTTCCTCCAGGTGCTCCGGTTTCCCCCACAGTCCAAAGACATGCAGGTTAGGTTAACTGGTGACTCTAAATTGACCGTAGGTGTGAATGTGAGTGTGAATGGTTGTCTGTGTCTATGTGTCAGCCCTGTGATGACCTGGCGACTTGTCCAGGGTGTACCCCGCCTTTCGCCCGTAGTCAGCTGGGATAGGCTCCAGCTTGCCTGCGACCCTGTAGAAGGATAAAGCGGCTAGAGATAATGACATGACATGACAATATTCTGTATGAAGATCACGTGGTCCAAAACGGGCCTCATTAACCAATGAGATCAAATGTTTTTTTCTTCATAACATTTCTATTTTTCAAGATATTTACATGGAAATTGGCAGGCACATAGACGGTCGTACACTGAATACAAAGTTTGAAAAATTCATCTAAAATAATTATGCAAATTACTATTCAATTCATGTTAATTATGATAATTAGGTAAAAAATATTAAATCGATACACTCTCTTCTTCAAATTTTCACCAAATGGCTTTATTTGTGCAATATGAAGCTGATCTTAACTCTCATTTATACATCGCAAAGAAGGAGAAATCAATGTTAATTACAATTACAAATTACAAATATAATTATCTATTAATTTTGGCACATCACTACAGTGACACAGCCACTCTGGCTGCTTCAGCCATCAAAGTCTCTAGGGATCATTACAGTAGTGGTTTTCCGTTGCTTTCTACTGGATTATTACCTCACCCACGATGGAGTAAGCGGGGAGAGGTACTGTAATCAGTGCGGTTTGTTTGTTTGTTTGTCTGTCTGTCTGTCTGTCTACAATCTAGCATCTAGACGGTTGCACCAACTGACTTCAAATTTTCAGGGGAGGTGGGCAATGGTCCGTAGATTACCCAATTCAATTTTAGGGGTAATTGGGTCAAGGTGACGGTCAAGGTTACCAGAAAGGTCAACCATTCGGTCACAATAATATTTTCCATTATAACTCAAAAACGGTTGCCAGTAGACAGTTGTTTACTATTATGAGCATATAGGAACTCCCATTTGGCACCATGATATTTGACCTTGAGTGACCTTGAAAGGTCAAACTCATGGTCACAGATTTTCAGAGGGTTGTAACTTGAAAACGGTTGATGGTAGACAGATATTTACCATTATCAACTTATAGGAAGTGCTATATGGGCTTTCATTTGACACCATAACCTTTGACCTTGAATGACTCTGAAATGTCAAACTCAAGGTCATAGATTTTCATACAACTATAACCTGACAGCTGATGATTGAGAAATATGACCATTATCAACATATAGGGATAAAATAAGTGCTGCTGGCGAGCTTTGTTTTGCCTGGCAACACTTGTTATAGAGGTTTTCTCCTCTCAACCATTCATGCCTATGGACAATTTAAAGTCACCAATTAGCCTAACTTGCATGTCTTTGGACTGTGGGGGAAACCAGAGCACCCGGAGGAAACCCACGCAGACACGGAGAACATGGAAACTCCACACAGAAAGGCCCTCGTTGGCCACTAGGCTCGAACCCAGAACCTTCTTGCTGTGAGGTGACCGTGCTAAACACTACATCATTGTGCTGCCAATGTATAATTATAAAATATGCATAAATAAGCATTGAATATCAAATCACCTCTACCATTCTCTATCAAAATAGAGTAATAAAAATATGTCTAATCCCCTCTTTGTTCTCTGTAGGCCTTTGTATTTCTAAGTAAGGCCTACTAGTGTTTATATGAAAGAAAATACATGATTATTTAAATTAATATTCACAGCTTTCAAGCCGATACTCAAAAAAACTGTGATCCACATCCAAAAAACAATTCACATTAACTGAATTGAAATTGACACTCACGTTTCTGACTTCTGTTTTTTTTTTATCTCATTTCGACCATGACGATCTCAATATTTTTCATCAAAACAACTCCAGTTATATTCTAAAATAGTTATTTATTGACATGAATCAGTTTGATTTGAAAAAAGAAAAAAAAATAAGTAGGTAAAGCTATGAAAACTCACTTCAAAGTCTCCCGTGAATCATAACATCAAAACTAGCAGATGGAAAATTTTGCTGAATCCTTCATCAGAAATAGTGAGAGCAAGAGAACATCCCTATAAAAGTTATCTGATTGATATTCACGAGTAATCCAGTCAGAAACCAATCAGGAGAGAGAGAGAGAGAGAGAGCCTGACCGCTTTCCCATGACTCAAAAAGAAAAGCATCGGCAGTTTCCCGATGTCGCGCGAGCAGAGAGTATACTCTGTTGTACCAGCTTCAACCTGCTGTTACTCCCAAAGTACTGAACAGATCTTAACAAGATAAATTTATTTGGAAAGCAGAGATTATAAGCTGCGGCACGGTGGTGTAGTGGTTAGCGCTGTCGCCTCACAGCAAGACGGTCCTGGGTTCGAGCCCCGGGGCCGGCGAGGGCCTTTCTGTGTGGAGTTTGCATGTTCTCCCCGTGTCCACATGGGTTTCCTCCGGGTGCTCCGTTTTCCCCCACAGTCCAAAGACATGCAGGTTAGGTTAACTGGTGACTCTAAATTGACTGTGAGTGTGAATGGTTGTCTGTGTCTATGTGTCAGCCCTGTGATGACCTGGCGACTTGTCCAGGGTGTACCCTGCCTTTCGCCCATAGTCAGCTGGGATAGGCTCCAGCTTGCCTGCGACCCTGTAGAACAGGATAAAGTGGCTAGAGATGATGAGATTATAAGCTTTTTAATGATAGTATTCCTGGTAGAAAATATTCAAGAGTTAAGCAATAACAGATTTGGAAACTTAAATGGGCGTCTGCATGCACAGTTTTCACACCACGGCCAACGAGCATCTGATATTCCTACTCTAAGGAAACCATGAGCTCTCCATTTACTCCAAAGTTTTATTGTCTAAGGATCAGTGATACAACTTGTAAATATCCTCCAAGAGATACTGAGAGGAAACCACAAACAAATAGGCTTCAGTAAGTTTTCAGCTTTTTACCTGGTGCTTGTTCATTAATAATAATCTACATTGAATCCATACAAACCGTTCTTGGTTCTGAAAACAGTTTCTTTGTGCCATTGTGCACTGTATTTTAAATACTGGAAATTACTGTAACTTAAAAAAACAGTTTCTAATAAATAAAAATAACCTGACCTATCTATCCATCCATCCATCCATCCATCCATGAAATGATAAAAGAGATATATCACAGACTGTTTTCTGCTTTGAAACACAGATACTCTGAGCTCAGCTGTGCATGGGTACAGAAAGTTGTTTTTAGCTCATCTAGTAGTCTATCAGTCTTTGCCAAGGGATTGCACAATTCCAAATGCGTGCGCGCGCACGCACACACACACACCTCTCTAGCATCATTAACTTTCACACAAGGTTAGAATCACTGGCATCTATTTGGTGTGTGTGTGTGTGTGTGTGTGTGTGTGTGTGTGTGTGTGTGTGTGTGTGTGTGTGTGTGTGAGAAAAATAGGGACGAGGGATATCAATCTTCCTAATGTATTTGTCTCCCAGTTGCATTCCCACTGCCTGTGTTGGGTCGCTGGATGAGGTCAGGTCTGAACTCCACAGCACAAGACAACATTGATGTCCACAGATGGCAACAAGACAAAAACCAACAACAACACACACACACACACAAAAAACAACAACAGGAGACAAGTGATTTAGAGAAATAAATTGCGGAGTTGGTCTAATTGAAGCTACTCTGAGTGATTACCAAGTAGGTGACTCACAGTGCCTCATGTGTTATCTCCCTGTTGCAGCCTGCTTCTGATCAGGCTAAAGGGGACGTGTTTGAGAGCTGCTTTCATCCTGTGAAGCATATGCTACAGAGTTGCTTCTGGAAAATAAGGAAATGTTCCAGAGAAACTGTTTTGCAGAGTTCAAATTTGAATCCTCGCTCTGCCAAGTGCTGTCTATGATCTTGGGTACCTAGAATGCAGTTGGCTGCATTCTAACTGGAATGGGTGCCAACGACGTCCCAAAACAACTCTGCGACAAAGTTGTGGAACGGTACAGATTGGCTATGGGATGTGAAAATATTTATAAAATACCCTGAAGCGCTGTTACATCTATCACTTAGAAGTGGAAAGTGAATGGCAACACCCATAGTGTCCTAAAATCTGGCCGTCCAACAAAACTAGACAATCAGGGAAGAAGGCACTTGGTCAGAAAGACCACCAGGAACCAAATGGAAACTTGAAAGGGTCTACAAGATTTTATAGCCAACAGAGGCAAACATATGCATAACACAACTATACTATAACCGAGTGTTGGCATTTGGAAGAAATAAAGAATCTGGTAGATAGAATTTTGGAGAATTCACAAACTTGGCTTTACTTATACCATTCATTAAAGGGGGGAAAGAACAAAATGAAACATCATGAGCGCAAAGGGATACATTTTGCAATCTACAAAAAGCCTTGAGGGGATAAAAGGCGTTCATTTCACTCTAATCTCCCTACTCACCCAATATATAACCAAACCTGTTACAATATCAAATATATTGAACACACCTTGCCTGGACGGAAGATAGTCAAGAAGAAAGCCATTCCTCAAAAAAGTTTGTCTGGAATACCGGATGAATTTTGCATCAAGACACTTGACGGATCCTATGGGTGGCATGGTGGTGTAGTGGTTAGCACTGTCACCTCACAGCAAGAAGGTTCTGGGTTTGAGCCCAGTGGTCAATGGGGACCTTTCTGTGTGGAGTTTGTATGTTGTCCCTCTGTCTTCATGGGTTTCCTCCAGTTTCCCCCACTGTCCAAGGACATGCAGTTAGGTTAACTGGCTACTCTAAATTGCCAGTAGGTGTGAATATCTGAGCAGGAGTAGTATGGCGGCTGCCAGAGGTGCCTCTGTATGCCTTTGACTCGGCCATGTTGGGCTGTGTCCTTCATAATTCAGCTGTAAGAAAGGATGATTCCAGCTGTTGAACTCGTGGAAATGGTGCTATGTAAGTCCAGTGTCAGTAAGGATCCTCCAAGAAAATGGCTGAAGTTTTTGTGGTCAAAGCAGAACTTTTTGTCTGGAATACCAACAATATCCATCACAATAACAACAGCATCCCAACTGTGAAGCATGGTGGTGGAAGCATAATGATGTGGGGTTGAATCGCAACTGCTGTAACTGCGAAACTTGTCAAGATTGAGGGGTAAATGGGTGGAGTCAAGTCTTCAAAGATCCCAAGAAAGAACTTGATGAAATCTGCAAAATGTCTAAACTGGGTTGGAAACTCATTGCATATTCCAACATGACCCCAATGCCAAAGTTGCGATGGAGTGGCCTGCTAGGAACAAGTTAGATGTTTTAGAGTGGCCGAGTCAAAGTGCTCTCCTAAACCCAACTGACTTTCTATGGAATGACTTGGAGGCTGCTGTTCATCAGTTAAAACCAAATAACTTCTCCCAGCTCGAACAGTTCTGCAAAGAGGAGGTGGTGAAGAAGCCCAAATCCAGGTTTACAACCTTGTGGAGAGTTATCCAAAAAGACGTTGAGCTAAGGAAATATTAGTTCTGTCAATTAAACTCTCTCTCTCTCTCTCTGTATGTCTTTCTGTGTCTCCCTCTCTCTCTGTCCATCTTTCTTTGTCTATCTCTCTCTGTCTGCCTTTCTTTCTGTCTGTCTCTGTCCATTTTTGACTCTCTCTCTCTCTCTCTCTCTCTCTCTCAATGTCTCTATCTGTCTCTGTGTATCTTTTTGACTCTCTTTCTGTCTTTGTCTGTCTGTCTTTATATCTGTCTGTATCTTTCTGACTGTCTTTCTATGTCTCTCTCTCTCTCTCTCTCTCTCTGTCCATCTCTCTTTGACTTTATTTCTGTCTGTGTGTCTGTCTGTCCATTTTTGACTGTATCTCTCCATGTCTCTGTCTGTCGGTCTGTGTGTATCTTTCTGACTCTCTTTCTCTGTGTGTCTATCTGTCTGTTTGTCTCTCTGTCTGTTTGTATCTTTCTGACTGTCTTTCCCTGTGTGTCTGTCTGGCTTTCCCTCGGTCCATCTTTCTTTCTGTCTGTCTATCTGTCTGTGTCCATTTTTGACTGTCTCTCTCCATGTCTGTCTGTCTGTCTTTCTATCTGTCTCTGTTTAGATCTTTCTGACTGTCTTTCTCTGTGTGTGTCTGTCTCTCTGTCCATTTCTCTCTCTGTATGTCTTTCTGTGTGTGTGTCTCTCTCTCTCTGTCTGTCTTTCTTTCTTTCTGTGTCCATTTTTGACTGTCTCTCTCTCAATGTCTCTGTCTGTCTGTCTGTCTGTCCGCCTGCCTCTGTGTATCTTTTTGACTCTTTCTCTGTCTATCTTTATATCTAGCTGTCTGTATCTTATATCTGACTGTCTTTATCTGTGTGTGTGTCTCTCTCTCTGTCATCTCTCTCTCTATTTGTCTTTATTTCTGTCTGTCTGTCCATTTTTGACTGTATCTCTACATGTCTCTGTCTGTCGGTCTGTGTGCATCTTTCTGACTCTCTTTCTCTGTCTGTTTGTCTCTCTGTCTGTGTGTATCTTTCTGACTCTCTTTCTCTGTGTGTCTATCTGTCTGTTTGTCTCTCTGTCTGTTTGTATCTTTCTGACTGTCTTTCCCTGTGTGTCTGTCTGGCTTTCCCTCGGTCCATCTTTCTTTCTGTCTGTCTATCTGTCTGTGTCCATTTTTGACTGTCTCTCTCCATGTCTGTCTGTCTGTCTTTCTATCTGTCTCTGTTTAGATCTTTCTGACTGTCTTTCTCTGTGTGTGTCTGTCTCTCTGTCCATTTCTCTCTCTGTATGTCTTTCTGTGTGTGTGTCTCTCTCTCTCTGTCTGTCTTTCTTTCTTTCTGTGTCCATTTTTGACTGTCTCTCTCTCAATGTCTCTGTCTGTCTGTCTGTCTGTCCGCCTGCCTCTGTGTATCTTTTTGACTCTTTCTCTGTCTATCTTTATATCTAGCTGTCTGTATCTTATATCTGACTGTCTTTATCTGTGTGTGTGTCTCTCTCTCTGTCATCTCTCTCTCTATTTGTCTTTATTTCTGTCTGTCTGTCCATTTTTGACTGTATCTCTACATGTCTCTGTCTGTCGGTCTGTGTGCATCTTTCTGACTCTCTTTCTCTGTCTGTTTGTCTCTCTGTCTGTTTGTATCTTTCTGACTGTCTTTCCCTGTCTGTCTGTCTCTCCCCTGTCCATCTCTCTCTCCATCTTTCTTTGTCTGTCCATCTGTCTTTCTTTCTATCTGTCTGTATCTGTCCATTTTTTACTGTCTCTCTCCATATCTGTCTATTTGTCTTTCTATCTATCCATCTCTGTTTGTATCTCTCTAATCTCTCTCTCTCTCTCTCTCTCTCTCTCCCCAATTAAAATAAATTCACCGCATTCATGTGGTATGATGTGTTCTTTCGATCAGGGAAAACAAGCCCCATTTAAATTCATAATGTTTACAGAACCTGACATGACAAATTGTAAAAATAATGATAATAATATATTTTTTTAAATTGAAAGGGTGTGTATTAATTTCCTGTCCACTGTATTTATTTTCATCAGTGAGTTTGACATCTAAACCATTCGAGCAACTATGAGCAGTCCGTTTCCTGTCAGATTTACTCAGAAGGCGCTGTGTGAATTCGACATAAAGACATGCTGAAGTAGAGAGAGATCGGTCACACTGAGAGCTGGCGATGATTAAATGATCTCCGCAGAGACAGGATGACTCAGTAGAGGAGTTATCAGAGCAGCAATGTGTTGGAGAAGGAACTCACATGTGGTTTCGCTGCCTCTCAGACCTTCACTGGCAGAGTTACTGTAGACTGCGAACACAGCCACTTGGTACTCAGTCACAGAGTTCAGATGCTGGAGGACCACAGAGTTCTGATCACCGTTCACCACCACCTGCAAACCGTTAACACAGCACGACATGGAACATTTAAGACAGCACATGCAAAGATACAGTTCAAATGCAGGAAAAGGAGGCAGGATGCAAACATGGGTGATGCGTGTATGTTTTATTTAGGGCTGACCACAAAGCAAAGTCAAACTTTTAGCATGACATCGACCCAAAACATACAGCCATGGCAATGTTGGAGTGGTTTCAGGACAGATCTCTGAATGTCCTTAAGAACTAAGAACATACATGTCAACCTACACGGAATGTCCATATTTTATACGGATTTGATTCAATAAACGTAGTATACAGGCGTATAAATAAAGTTATACGGATTCTTTAAAAAAAACTTCAATATTTATTTAGAGCTATAATCAATTCCCATGAGGCCAAGAAAAAATAATTGTTTGTTTCCTATTACATCTTGAAAAAAAATAGGGTAGGTAGGTAGGTCTTTTTATTTTATTTTATTTTATTTTTTTAATCACACAAAATACCGGGTAGGTATTTTTTTTTTTTAAATAAATTTTAGGTGATATCCATCATGATATCGATACCGCCGTTAGCCTGGGCGCTGTGTGTATACTGTTTCCATGACTCGTCCAGCGAAGGATGATAATGTTCGTAGAGTTCTTTTACAGTTGAAAACTTATAAAATGAACTCATTGTCTTACAATCTTCCGTGTGGTCGCAACCAATCACGGTAATCGAGAACACTTCATTGGCCGCCATGATGCCAATGATGCTTGTGTACAACACAAGCCGGAGTTTCCCGGAAAGAGGTCATGACGTCAGATTGAGGCCGTGAGAAATCAATGAGTGTTTCTTGTCCGATATATGCGTTTTAGAATTAGTCACTTGTCAGATCGACAATATTATGCAAATCGTAATGCAGATTTTTTTTTTTTTTCAAAATGCATTGTTGGTCGGCGAAAATACAATTTTTTTTAAACATCTAACAAAAAAGTCTAGGGTCGGGGCATTTTTTAAACGGTCAGTCGGGTAACCGGAAACAAACAATTATTTTTTCTTGGCCTGATGATAAAAGAGCGCATAACATTTACAAACGTACTGTACACCACAGACAGCCAGTAAAGAGTCTTATGAAATCGCGCGTTATCTTGTGGTAGCGAGACTTCGTTCCACTTTTGATCATGCGCACACCGCATTGCGAGAATCCCGCCAACCGTGAAGTCATAGACATATAAACATAGACGCTCCCTTCTGCGTAGAATCATACGGCATCCTCGCCGCCATATTGGATGTGGCAAAGTGGAGATTCTTCAGCCGTCTCTGGTATAGCGTCTAGACAGTAGCCGAGAATAAAGATGCCTCATTCATGTGCTGCGTTTAACTGTACCAACAGGTTTACCATCCAAACGAGATCACATGGGATTACCTTTCACAGGTGAGACTGGAAAAATACTTTTCATTGTATTTGGTCATTATAACGTAATTTTACGAACAGATTTTTCTGACTTTGTGGCTAATATGAAGTCTCGTGCATAATAGCTGCTCGGTGAAACCTGTCTCCAAACAACGAAGTTTTTCCTTCGTAACTACGCTGATAACACTTTGTGTTTTTGTCAAACATTGGAGCTTTGTATTCATTCTGAAGGTTTATTGTTATTAATATTGAATAAAAAGTAACTTGGATATATCGTTGTTAATTATCATTCAAATTTTAGGTAAATTATTTTAATTTGCATCTTATACGGATTTTATAAGGGAAATACGGATTTTGGAGGTTGGTTATACAGGTTTGATTGACCAAAGGTTGACATGTATGTAAGAAACCTTTATTCGTCACATGCACACTTCAAGCACAGTTTAACCCATCTGAAGCAGTGAACACACACCCAGAGCAGTGGGCAGCCACACCAGAGCGCCCGGGGAGCAGTCAGGGGTCAGGTACCTTGCTCAAGGGCACCTCAGCCCAAGGCCGCCCCACGTCAACCTAACTGCATGTCTTTGGACTGTGGGGGAAACCGGAGCACCCGGAGGAAACCCACGCAGACACAGGGAGAACATGCAAACTCCACACAGAAAGGCCCTCGCCGGCCTCTGGGTTCGAACCCGGAACCTTCTTGCTGTGAGGCGACCGTGCTAACCATTACACCACCATGCCGCCAGTAGTGGTGGCTCAGTGAAAGCCGAGACTTGAACCCAATAGAACCCCATGGACTTGCTTTACTTACAAATGCTATTACCTTCTGTTAACTGTGTTGGACAAGGTTATGTTTTCATCTCCATTTGTTTGTTTGTTTGAGTTTTCCCAACGAAACTCTAAAAGTAGTGAACAGATTTGGAGGAAATTTGGAGGAAAGGTGGGCCATGTGTGAATGAACAATTTATTAGATTTTGATTCAACTCCATATATATGTATGCAGATCCAGGATTATTTTTTGCCTGCTCCCAATGCAGCTCCAAAAGAAGTGAACGGATTTGGATGAAATTTGGTGAACAGCTGTAGGATTAAAGAAAGAAAGCTTGTGAAATTTCCTCTCTGCATTTAACCCATCTGAAGCAGTGAACACACACATGCAAGCAATGAGCACACACACGTACCCAGAGCAGCCACACCAACAGCACCTGGGGAGCAGTCGGGAGTTAGGTACCTTGCTCAAGGGCACCCCAGTCCAAGGTCGTTCCATATTAACCTAACCACATGTCTTTGGATTGTGGGGGAAACTGGAGCACCCAGAGGAAACCCATGCAGGCACGGGGAGAACATGCAAACTCCACGCAGAAAGGCCCTCGCCGGACGCTGGGTTCAAACCCAGAACCTTCTTGCTGTGAGGCGACCGTACTAACCACTACACCAGCATGCCGCCCACAAGTTGATAAAATGTGGCTTGGTGGAGGTATGCACTCTCATGAGTGCCCTTCTAATTGTCTCGCCCGGGATGGAGTCCATGGCGAGGTATTGTTTTCGGTGGGGTTTCTTTGTTTGTTTGTTAGCAACATTACGGGAAAATGGCTGGACCAATCTTCATGAAACTTTCAGGATAGATGGACATTGGTCTCAAATAGAACCTCCAACATTTTGAGGGTCATCCGGTGAAGGTCAAGGTCACCAAAAAGGTCAAAATATTTTTTTTCATGATATCTTTCTTCATATTCATCATATTTACTTCAAACCAATTCCAAAATGTTCATCTTTCGATTCTGCTTTCATTAATATGCTACACGATGGGGTCTCTATCATAGTTTTCTTCACGGTTGGGGGATTAAATGTCATGGGGGGGTCAAGGTCATTGCTGAAATTTGCATATTTTCCATTATAACTCGAAAACGGTTAGAGATAGAGAGATGTTTATCTTTATCAACATATAGAAAGTTATATATGGGCTTTTGTTTGACACCATGACCTTTGACCTTGTTTGTTTGTGTGTGTGTGTCTGTCTGTCTGTCTTTTAACAATCTAGCATCTAGACGGTTGCACCGATTGACTTCAAATTTTCAAAGTAGGTGGGCAATGGTCCGTAGATTACCCGATTAAATTTTAGGGGTAATCGGGTCAAGGTGAAGGTCACCAGAAAGGTCAACCTTTCGGTCAAAATAACATCTTCCATTATAACTCAAACGGTTGCCAATAGACAGATGTTTACTGTTATGAGCATATAGGAACTCCCACATGGCCTTTCTTTTTGCACCATGATCTTTGACCTTGAGTGACCTTTAAAGGTCAAACTCAAGGTCACAGATTTTCAGAAGGCTGTAACTTGAAAATGGTTGATGGTAGACAGATATTTACCATTATCAACTTATAGGAAGTGCCATATGGGCTTTCATTTGGCACCATGACCTTTGACCTTGAATGGCTTTGAAATGTCAAACTCAAGGTCATGGATTTTCATAGGACTATAACCTGACAGCTGATGATTGAGAAATATTACCATTATCAACATATAGGTATCAAATAAGTGCTGCTGGGAAAGGTTTGTTTTGCCTGGCAACACTTGTTTGTTATGTGTTATTTTCCTCTTTTCACTGTCCTGACCCACTTCACGAGGATAGCTCAGCAATAAAAATATCCCAATCCAAAAACTCATAAACATTTTAAGGTTCAGCTTGGAAACCTGATAGATGGGGATGTTTTGGGTCTGATGTGCCATCTAGTAAATCTTTTAAATCTAGTTCTAGTTACTTTTAAATCTTCTGCATGTAGATAAGATAAGCAGGCGAGTGTGTGAACAATGCTGCTCTTGTTTCTGCACATGTACATTAAAAAAAGCCAATTATAAACCAGGCTCGTTGCTATGTGATGGAGTGTATCGCACCACTCTGGAATGGATTATTTATCTATAACAACAAAACACCTGTTCTCACAGGACTGGTGAGTCAGTGCAATGAATATTTTTAATCACTTATGTTTTGCATACATATGTTAATGAATATTATTATACATACAGGACACTTTTTCAATGGAATAAAAACATGTGTTCTATTCCCTTCTAGTGAGTTTCATTCTTTTGGTTTGACAGCATACAATATTGTTAGCATATCGCTTATCCTATGTGTATTATGTCACTCTACCCAATGGAGAATGAGCGATGAATATGGTTTATGAGATTGCATGGTTGTCAAGACAACATGACATCACATGTCGGAGGTGTTTTACACACACGCACACACACACACACACACACACACCTCATCTGGTTTGCCTCCGCTGGAGGCGTAGTACACCACTCTATACTTCTCCACTGCTCCAGGAGCATGGGTCCATGAGACACGGAAACTCCTAGCTGTGACCTCAGACGTCACAAGGTCACTGGGTGAATCAGATTTTGTATAGGAGATGGATTCACCTACATTCACACACACATACACACAGGGATAATTTGGGCATAAATACCAATGATCACCAATAATACAGAGAGCACAATGACACATAAAAGAGTACTCTGTATTTAATATGTCTAATCAAGATTGACTAACAGCATTGTTTTTTCATGAATCGACTTAAGATCATGTTTGGTTGTCCAGGGATGTGTGTATTAGACAACAGGTGTGTTGTGTGCTCTCTAGGTGCTGACCTTTGATCTCCCTGTTGAGATACTCCACACGCTGACACACGGTCCTGGTCAAACCCTCCACTATTGAGCTCATTACACTAAAGTCGGCCACGTTATACACGTGTGTCTCTTCTGGGGGAGACGCAATCATCCTCAACTCATTTTCATCAGCGTTCTTAACACCTAAGCACACACACCAACACAAAGAATAGTGTATACTTCCAGCAATACCATGTACTGATACAGCATATTCATCTAGTATGATAACATTCATATATAGAGACAGAAGAAGAAGGAGGAAGAGGAGAAGAAGGAGAAGGGTGAGGAGAAGGAGGTGAAGAAGAAAGAGGAAGAGGAGAAGAAGGAGGAGGAGAAGGGAGGAGAAGGGGAGGGAGGAGGAGGTGAAGAAGGAGGAAGAGGAGAAGGAGGAAGAGGAGGAGAAGGAGGTGAAGAAGAAGGAGGAAGAAGAGAAGGAGAAAAGGAGGTGAAGAAGGAGGAAGAGGACATGGAGAAGAAGGAAGAGAAGGAGGAGAAGAAGAAGGCGGTGGAGAAGAAGGAGGAGAAGGAGAAAGAGAAGGAAGAGGAGAAGAAGAAGGAGGAGGAGAAGAAAAAGGAGAAGCAGGTGGAGGAGGAGGAGAAGGAAGAGGAGAAGAAGGAGAAAGAGAGGAAGGAGGAGGCAGAGAAGGATGAGAAAGAGCAGGAGGAGGAGAAGGAGGAGGGAGAGAAGGGTGAGAATAATAATAAGAAGAAGGAGGAGGAGAAGGAGGAGAAGGAGAAAGTATGTGGTGTACTAAGTGCTAAGTGGTACAGTATTACAGTGCAGCAGATTTGTACCAATAGCAAACAGCTCTATTCCCGCATCCCTGAGATTTTGGGCGGGGCCGATGACATCATCTTGGGATTTCCCATCCGTGATCAGGATTCCGATTTTTGGAATGTCTGTCCTGGATCCAGACTCAGGCTTAAAGCTGTTTTCAAGAATGTACATTAGGGCTAGACCTGCAAACACACACACACACACACACACACACAGGTGATGTCAGTGGGTCACCATGTTCTAAGCTGTTTAACACATCTGTATCTAGACACTTCTAATCCATGCCTTTGGAGTGTAGGAGAAAACTGGAGTACCTGGAGGAAACCTGTGCAGGCATGAGGAAAGTATGCAAACTCCACGCAGAAAGCTCCCCGTCAACAGCGCTAACTACTGCACGACCGTGCCAACCCCCCACCCCGCACCCCCCTCCAAAATGTATTCAGTGTTTCGTAAAAACAAAAGAATTGACCTTGCTGTTCCAATACTTTCGAAGGAGACTGTATACCTGTTAGCGTGTTTCCTCCCTTATATGGCAAATTCTTCACAGCAGTGATGACCTCTTCTTTTGTCGAGTGTGTGTTGAGGTGCCACTCAATCCTTGGATCACCACTGTACTGAGCCAGTCCTGTATACACCCCCCCGCACATACATATATATGTTATGTATCATAAGAATCAGACACATTATGATGTAAGATATGAGAAAAAGCGTCTCACCGATACGTGTCTGGTCCGAGCGGATGGAGAACGCAGTCACCAGACTCTCGAGGAATGTACGCACCAGACGGAAATTAAAGCGCCCTATACTCCAAGAGCCATCCACCAGAATCACAATATCAGCGATCGCTGTAGTTTTACATATGAATGAAATCTCTGCAGTAAGAGAGAGGGAGAGAGAGAGAGAGAGAGAGAGAGAGAGAGAGAGCCCATGTGAACTACAAACAAAGTCATAACTCAGAGAAATGAAAAACATGCTATAAAAGTGCTGCTCAGTTATTTTTGCTCTGTTTTTTTTATGATAATAACAGAGTTTCCATTGCTGTAAATACTTTATATGTTTATATGCTTTCTGCCCAAAGCGTTTTTCAAATATGGATCTAATTTGTTTTGGATGCAGTATCCGAAAACCCAAAGTGGTAAGACAAGCACATGAACAAGTCCGTACACAGTTTATAGAAAGGGTTTAATCCAGAATAGCTGAATTCATCATCACCTGTACAGATATGAACATATAATTTCTCTCCTGCTCTGATATTTAAACAAATAATCGTGACCAACTCCATCTACTACATAATTTTCACTCAGAATTATAGTCATTATAACTAATTATACTCACTTTAATCCAAAAGCATATGTTTATTATAATTATACAATTATACATAGTTATTGTTCTTTCAGAGAGAGAGAGAGAGACATGAATAGTGAGAGAGACAGACAGACACAGAGAAAGACAGGAAGATAAAGACAGACAGAGACACAGAGAGAGACGGTCAAGAAATTGACAGAGGCAGACAGAAAGAAAGAAACAAAGAAAGAAAGAAAAACAGAGAGAGAGAGAGAGAGAGAGTGTCAGAAAGATTAGCGGACAGAGAGAGACAGACAGACAGAATGACAGATAGACAGACAGATAGACACAGAGAGAGATGGTCAAGAAATAGACAGAGACAGACAGACAGAAACACAAAGAGAGACAAGCAGACAGAGAAAGCGAGCCAGACAGAATAACAGAGAGACAGACAGACAGAAACAGAGAAAGATAATCAGACAATGGACAGAGACAGACTGATAGACAGACATAGGCACCGAGAAAAAACAGTCAGAAAGGTAGACAGAGACAGACAGTGAGACGAAAAGACAGTGACACAAGTGTAAAACAGACAGAAAGATGGCCAGAGAGAGAGACAGACTGACAGAGAGACAGACAGACATAGACACAGACAAAGACAGTCAGAAAGGTGGACAGAGACAGACAGACAGACAGACAGATACACAAAAAGAGACAGGTGGAAAGATAAGTGGACAGAGAGAGAGAAAGAGAGAGAGCCAGACAAAATGATAGATAGACAGACAGACATAGGCACAGAGAAAGGCAGTTAGAATGTTAGAGCCTGAATGTCTTGAACTCTGGCCACCCATTGGACAGTTGTAGTACTGCGGGTGTGTTGACTGTGTGTTTGTTTTGATGTCCCATGTGCCCTTTGTTTTGGTCTCCTGCCACGCCCCCCTCGTGCCTCACCTTTGTCACCTGACTCAATCACCATTGGAATCAGTGTCAGCTGTTTCCCGTTTAATTCTGTGTGTTGGACTGCTACTTAAGCTCTGTCATTTCTCTGCTCTGTCTCTGATCGCCTGACCTTGACTCTGATGTTTGTGAACCTGTTTTTGCCTGTGAAGATTATCCTGTTTGTCCGTGAGTAGCCAGTGGAATCTGGAATTCTGCTTGGAGCCTGAGTTTTCTTTCTTATGGATTTTTGTGGACTGCCTCTATGACGTTTTGAATCTGAAAGTATTACAACCAACCTCTGTGCTTTGCTGGATTTTTTTGTGGGATTTTTTTGTGAACTGACTGAGTAACTTTGAACACAAAGCCCACAGTGATCTTCTGTGCATTTTTGTTTGTGGATGTGTTAAAGGAATAAACCTGCCAAACTGATCTGCATTTCGGTCTCTGTCTCTCAAACCTTACAGTGCAATCAGAGCCGGATGGACCCAGCAGATCCAGAGCGCCTGAGGGTTTGTCTCAAACAGCATGGAGTGCTTCTGGACCGCCAACAAGCCCAACTGGAGGCAGTAGCTGCCAGCATCAGAGACCTGACAGCCCAGATCCAGCCACTCCAACTCCCCCAGTCTGCTTCTGCACAGTCCGCAGACCCTGTCCAGCCTGCAGAGCCTGCCCAGTCTGCCTCAACCGCACAACCGGCCCGCGAGCCACGACTGCCCCCACTGGAGAAGTACGCTGGCGAACCCGGTACCTGCTGCTCTTTCCTGTCTCAGTGTACCTTCATCTTTGAGCTGCAACCAGGTACCTTCCCCACTGATCGAGCAAAGGTTGCCTATGTGATTACCCAGCTGTCGGGGCGTGCCAGAGAGTGGGGAACTGCAGTGTGGGATGCTCAGTCAGCAATCTGTGGGAATTTCCAGGAGTTTTCGACTGAGATGAAGAGAGTCTTTGATCGATCCAAGCAAGGGCATGAGGCTGCCCGTGAGCTACTCCATATGCGCCAGGGTCGTAGGTCGGTGTCAGACTTTGCCATTGACTTTCAAACTCTCGCAACCACAACAGGATGGGGCACTGAGGCTCTCTATGACACCTTCCTTAATGGCCTGTCGGAAGAGATCAAGGATGAGTTGGCTTCTCACGATCTGCCCGGCTCTTGTGAGGACCTTGTCAACCTTGCAATCCGCATTAACACCAGACTACAGCAGCGCCACCAGGCCAGGACCTTTGGGTCCCCAGCAGGAAGGCCTCTTGTCAGCCCAGTCATGCCCCCTCCTTCTCCTCCCACCACCACATCGGTACCAGAGCCCATGCAAGTGGACCGCACCCGCCTGACCCAAGAGGAAAGGCAAAGAAGAATCAACGCACGCTCCTGCCTGTACTGTGGCCAACCAGGTCACTTCTTTGCTTCCTGTCCAGCAAAAGGCCAACGCTCACCTGTGAGGGGGTACTGGTGAGCGTGACCCCCATACACCCCTCCTCTGCTCAGCGCACTCTTCTCTCAGCTGTCCTCTGGTGGGGAGATCAACTCGAGGTGGGAGTTCTTGTCGACTCTGGTGCCGAGGAGAACTTCATCGATGTCAGCTTGGTGAGTCGGTGGAGTCTGCCTACCGAGAGCCTGGAGAAACCCCTGGTGGCCAACGCATTGACTGGAATGAAATTGGCCAACGTCACTTACACCACTGCTCCGGTGAGTCTCACCCTCTCTGGCAACCATCATGAACAGTTACGCTTTCTTGTCATTAAAGGTCTGATGACATGAACATGACTCTATGCAATTTCTTAAATAAACTATACAACATGGCAAATGTTAGATTTGTTATAATTACGTGAAAAGAAGCTGTTGTTACACGAATATCCAACTTTTAATTGCACAGCGCAAGAAAACTGGGTCCGTGGCTCACTGCCATGCTGTGACGTCAGCGGAAGAACACGCTGCGGTTCACTGGCTGTTCTACTCAATGGAAATGGCGCATGAAAACGCCGGTGAACTCTCTAGTGCTAGCTCTTCCTCTGAACAAAAGACAACCAAATACTGGTACTTTAAGCAGTGATCATGATGGCATGATTTTATCTGACTGATAATAATGTGAATGTTCACAACTAGTACATACAAACTCTGCAGCTTCTGATTCAGCAGCTGCGTCATACTCCGCAAAAACATCAGCAAGAACCTACAATATAAATGGAAATGCAATACACTAAGCTCAAATGACTTTTGGAAAGTATAATTTCTAAATTTTTTTTCTACATATTCTTGAAGTCGGTCATCGGGGTACTTGCTACCGTTCCCTAACAACGCATGGCAAAGGGTAAAGTGTAGTGTTGCTACGAGTACTTGCTAAAGCCTCCGGTGGAAGATCCTCGATGTGCTGACAAGACATACAGTTCTATATAACACACAAGTGTCACGATAATCACAAAACAGATGCAAATTGTTTAAAATACCTAATTTTTAAGCAATCATGTGTTGATGTCTTCCGAATAGAATCTATGATAGCCTACCCTCTTTACCTTTTGCCTCTCGTTGCTAGGCGGCAGGTACATGAAAGCCACAAGCTTTCACAAGCAAATACATGACTGATATCACGCCGACTTTATGATTACATTTATGATTATCATGAATGTGTACTCTATGATGTGTACTCTATGAGCGCTCTGGAGCAAGTGACTTCCAAGATGGCTGCGCAGACCGCAGTGTTACTCTTTTTAGCATCATGTCGGACCACTCTATAGCTCTACGTACCTTTATCTTATGTCGTTTCTCAACACATGTTCTGACAGGAGGACTGTCTTTGGAGGAGTCGCCTTGTCCCAGGTGACTGCTGGATCTGGCATAGCTACTAGTAGACCCCCTCTGGAATACTGTAGGCACTGCTGATGGTGGTAACACACGTTTGTGCTGAACTGCACACCCAAGAGATTCTTTTAAGCTGGGAAGGGTGTCAAAACAATCCAAATCGAAGTGTTCAGAGCACAGGACGGATGTTGGTGAGGGCTCCCACTTGTCACTAGTGCGCCTGACTTGCTTCACCCACTTCGCATGCAGCTCGGGATCTCTGGGAAACTTGAATAAACTTACCCCATCCTTGTGGATTTTGGAGCAAAAGCCGGCAACACAACACGAAGGCATAATAACTATATAATACTAATAATGACAAACTGAACACCTGTCGCATCAACAACAAACTGGTAAGTGAGGAGGAAGATTCTTTTGCTGACGTCATATAACCCCTCCTCTTCATTCGTCTCCTGGGTGCTGCAGCCCCGTCAAATTTGCCCAAATATCCGCATTTTTTATCATAACTTGTAAAATAGGCACCTTCGTGAATTAATATATGGATCATCGGGAATTACTTTTTATGTTATAAAACATCGCCAAAGATGTCAAAAACATGTCATCAGACCTTTAATACCCCTCATGCTCCAGTAGTTCTTGGCTACCCTTGGCTTATTAAGCACAACCCACATATTGACTGGGTAGGGAGGTGTATCATGGGTTGGAGCCCATTTTGCCACTCAAACTGCCTCCTTCAGGCCCAGACCCTGTCGAAACCTGTCTCCGATGTCAACGAGGAGTTTCCAGATCTGTCAGGCATTCCTCCGGACTATATGGACCTCAAGCCTGTATTCAGTAAGTCCAAACCCTCTTCTTTACCCCCTCACCGCCCCTAGCCCCTATGATTGTGCTATCAACCTCTTTTCCGGCATGACTCCCCCTAGAGGTTGTTTGTACTCCCTGTCACAACCTGAAACTGAAGCTATGAACAAGTAGATTCAAGAGTCCGTCGCTGCAGGCATCATCCACCCATCCTCATCTCCTGCAGGAGCTGTTTTTTTCTTTGTTGGAAAAAAGGACGGTTCGTTACGCCCCTGCATTGATTACAGTGGTTTAAATGATAACACTATTAAAAACCGTTACCCTCTCCCTCTTATGTCCTCAGCATTTGAACTCCTCCAAGGGGCCAAGGTATTCACCAAACTGGACTTAAGGAATGCCTACCACCTGGTCTGTATCCGCGAGGGGGATGAATGGAAGACGGCCTTTAACGCCACCTCAGGCCATTATGAGTACTTGGTCATGCCATTTGGCCTTACCAATGCCCCTGCAGTTTTTCAGGCCTTAGTCAATGATGTCCTGAGGTCACCTGCTAGTCGACGGGACTTGCAGAGCTTCCTTGGCTTTGCCAACTTTTACCGGCACTTTATCCACAATTTTGGCACTGTAGCCGCCCCCCTCACTGCCCTGACCTCTTCAGCGGTCAAGTTTGTTTGGACCACAGCTGCAGAGGAGGCCTTTCAAGACCTGAAGCGGCGATTCACCTCTGCTCCGATCCTGATCCAACCCGATCCCAACCGGCAGTTCATTGTGGAAGTAGACGCTTCTGAGGTGGGTGTTGGCACTGTACTCCCCCAACGTTCTGCTAAGGATAATCGCATACACCCATGTGCCTTCTTCTCTCACCGTCTGTCACCAACAGAACAGAACTATGATGTGGGGAACAGGGAGCTGCTTGCAGTGAAGTTAGCCCTGGAGGAGTGGCAGCATTGGTTGGAGGGCGCCCCGCTGCCATTTTTGATCTGGACTGACCATAAGAACCTGCAATGCATCAGTTCAGCCAAGAGACTCAACCCCCGACAAGCACGCTGGTCCCTATTCTTCTCCAGGTTTAATTTCACCCTGTCCTACTGCCCTGGTCATAATGTTAAGCCTAATGCTCTGTCCCGACAGTTTCCCATGTCCAAGATGAATCCAGACTCTAACACCATCCTCCCTTCCCACTGCTTTTTGGGGGCAGCTCTGTTTGATGTGGAATCCGCTGTGAAGGCTGCTCAAGCGGATGAAGCAGGCCCCAGTCAATGTCCCACTAACCGTCTGTATGTTCCTAACTCTGTCCGCTCACAGGTGCTGCAGTGGGGTCACTCCACCAAGTTGTCCTTCCATCCTGGACCCCGACGAACCCAAGCGTTCATCGGGAGGAGATTTTGGTGGCCGTTCATGAAGGAGGACATTACCAACTTTGTCTGGTCCTGCCAGGTCTGTGCCCAAAACAAGACCTCCACTCAACCCCCTGCTGGCCTGCTGCAACCCCTGTCCGTGCCCCAAAGACCATGGTCCCACATCTCCCTAGATTTCATGACTGGTCTACCCCCATCTGATGGTAACACTACCATTCTTACTGTTGTGGATCGTTTCTCAAAGTCTGTTCATTTCATTCCCCTGCCTGGTCTTCCATCTGCCAAAGACACTGCTAACCTGATGATCCAACACGTATTCCGCATACATGGGTTGCCTGTAGAAGTGGTATCAGACAGGGGCCCCCAATTCACTTCTGCCTTCTGGAAGGCTTTCTGTAAATTGCTTGGTGCCTCTGTGTGCTTATCTTCTGGTTTTCACCCGCAGAGCAATGGCCAAACCGAGAGGGCAAACCAGTTGCTGGAGACTGTGCTACGCTGTATGGCGTCCCAGAACCCATCCTCCTGGAGCCAGCAGCTTCCATGGGCAGAGTATGCAATCAATTCACACATCTCCTCTGCCATGGGTCGATCTCCCTTCGAGTGCTCCTTGGGGTACCAGCCGCCACTGTTCCCGGAACAGGAGAAGGAGGTCGGGGTTCCATCAGTGGAAGCCTTTATCCGCCGGTGTCACTGAACGTGGAGGCGCACCTGCTCCACCCTGCTTCGCTCTGCTGCCAGGATGAAGGTCCAGGCCGACAAGCGTCTGTCCCGGGCCCCCCGATATCGCCAAGGACAATGCGTATGGCTTTCCACACAAGACCTGCCCCTGAAGATGGAGTCTCGCAAGCTCACAGCACGTTTTATCGGCCCCTTTCTCATTGCCAAAGTCATCAGCCCCACAGCTGTCTGGCTCAAGCTCCCCTTACCCCTGCGCCGTATCCACCCCACATTCCACGTCTCTAGGGTCAAGCCCTTTCTGTACAGTCCCATGCATCCTGCCCCCAAGCCTCCCCGCCTCATCGATGGCTCTGAGGCATACACTGTCCAACGGCTGGTGGACGTTCGGTGCCGGGGCCGTGGGCTCCAGTATCTTGTCGATTGGGAGGGCTATGGCCCTGAGGAGAGGTGCTGGGTCCCGTCCCGGCACATATTGGACCCCACACTTATCAGGGACTTTCGCCGTCAGCATCCCGTGTCTGCCCGGGGGACGCCGGGAGGCGTCCGTTGGGGGGGGGTACTGTTAGAGCCTGAATGTCTTGAACTCTGGCCACCCACTGGACAGTTGTAGTACTGCGAGTGTGTTGACTGTGTGTTTGTTTTGATGTCCCATGTGCCCTTTGTTTTGGTCTCCTGCCACGCCCCCCTCGTGCCTCACCTTTGTCACCTGACTCAGTCACCATTGGAATCAGTGTCAGCTGTTTCCCGTTTAATTCTGTGTGTTGGACTGCTACTTAAGCTCTGTCATTTCTCTGCTCTGTCTCTGATCGCCTGACCTTGACTCTGATGTTTGTGAACCTGTTTTTGCCTGTGAAGATTATCCTGTTTGTCCGTGAGTAACCAGTGGAATCTGGAATTCTGCTTGGAGCCTGAGTTTTCTTTCTTATGGATTTTTGTGAACTACCTGTATGACTTTTTGAATCTGAAAGTATTACAACCAACCTCTATGCTTTGCTGGATTTTTTGTTGGATTTTTTTGTGAACTGACTGAGTAACTTTGAACACGAAGCCCACAGTGATCTTCTGTGCATTTTTGTTTGTGGATGTGTTAAAGGAATAAACCTGCCAAACTGATCTGCATTTGGGTCTCTGTCTCTGAAACCTTACATAGAAAGGTGGACGGACAGACAGACAGACAGACAGACAGACAGACAAAAAGACAGTGACAAGTGTGAGACAGACAGAAAGATGGGCAGAGAGAGAGAGAGAGAGAGAGAGAGACATAGGCACAGAGAAAAAACAATCAGAAAGGTAGACAGAGACAGACAGACAGACAAAAAGACAGTGACAAGTGTGAGACAGACAGAAAGATGGGCAGAGAGAGAGAGAGAGAGACATAGGCACAGAGAAAAAACAGTCAGAAAGGTAGACAGAGACAGACAGACAGACAAAAAGACAGTGACAAGTGTGAGACAGACAGAAAGATGGGCAGAGAGAGAGAGAGAGAGAGACATAGGCACAGAGAAAAAACAGTCAGAAAGTTAGACAGAGACAGACAGTGAGACGAAAAGACAGTGACATAAGTATAAAACAGACAGAAAGATGGCCAGAGAGAGAGAGAGAGAGAGAGAGACACAGACAGACAGACAGACAGACTGACAGAGAGACAGACAGACATAGGCACAGACAGACAGTCAGAAAGGTGGACAGAGACAGACAGACAGATACACAAAAAGAGACAGGTTGAAAGATAAGTGGACAGAGAGAGAGAAAGAGCCAGACAAAATGATAGATAGACAGACAGTAATAGGCACAGAGAAAGACAGTTAGAAAGGTGGACAGACAGACAGACAAAGACAGTGACACAAGTGTGAGACAGACAGAAAGATGGGCAGAGAAAGAGACAGACAGACAGACTGATCAGCAGAGAGGGAGATAGATAGAGAGAGAGAGACAGACAAAGAAAGATAGATGAGATGTAACACACGGCCCATTAGCTTCCACAGTAACTCCTCTGAAAGACCCGAACACATTT
Organism: Neoarius graeffei; assembly: GCF_027579695.1. NCBI lineage: Eukaryota > Metazoa > Chordata > Actinopteri > Siluriformes > Ariidae > Neoarius > Neoarius graeffei. The sequence goes on from NC_083570.1 coordinate 104,361,089, forward strand.
CCTTTATAAAAAACTTTTTCAACATTTTCATCATTTAAATTTCAAAACACAGATGATGCACACAGCAAGTGTGTTACTTTAAAATTGGTTTGGTTTTGACTCAAAAAGATTGCATAACAAATTGAAATGTGTGTGTGTCAGAGTGCAAACAGAAGACAAAAAACGCAGCAATGTATGAAGGGTTTTTTGCTTTTGTTTTTTGCTCTTTCTTAATTGATTCTGTAAATTATCACACATCCTCATTCCTCTTGTGTAAAATTAAACATGAATGAGTAACATAACATCATCAGTCTGACAGCTCCCCTGTCTCACACTGCTGGTGACCTGTGGAAAAGAAAACACAAAGCACTACTCAACATAAATTCAGCACAAAACACACACACACACACACACACACTAGCTCATAACTGCATTCCCATCATAGCATTCTCAAAATTTGCAAGTGCAGACCTCACTCCTTCACTTGTATAGGTTGAGAGTGTGGAAGTACAGGGAGAGGAGGACTGTGGAATGTGTTATGTGAGTGTGTTTCCTCTTGAGGCGTTCACAAAGCAAAGCCATAGGGCTCTTCTATTAGGAGGGTTACCACTCACTCGGAGTTAACTTACCCAGGTTTGTCACTAAACCACCTACATGGAATACCTCCAAGGGCAGTTACTGCGTCATGCTCTCAACCAAGCAAACAAAGAGACAAGAGGATGTACTGAAGTCACTGAATAGACCAGTGGATTGTAATGAAACCCAGCACTCCTGCCATCAAAGCATTACCTTATTAACATGTTTAAACACAGCCCTAAAGCCCTAATGTGGAAATTGGAACCTCTGAGTTCAGCCTTTACACCAGTTCCTGGAAGCCACAAATGTTGTCCGATTGGTAATTATTATTATTATTATACATAGTATGAGTGTACATAGATTGTCTCCTGTGACTCAGTCTCTGTCAATATAATTAAAAAAAGGTGTGGCCTCTATAGTTCTAAGTCTAAATCAAGGAGGTGTGGCCTCTATAGCTCCAAGTCTAAGTCAAGGAGGTGTGGCCTCTATAACTGGAAGCCTAAATCAAGGAGGTGTGGCCTCTATAACTAAGTCTAAGTCAAGGAGGTGTGGCCTCTATAACCGTAAGTCTAAGTCAAGGAGGTGTGGCCTCTATAACTGGAAGCCTAAATCAAGGAGGTGTGGCCTCTATAACTGGAAGCCTATATTAAAGAGGTGTGGCCTCTATAGCTCTAAGTCTAAGTCAAGGCAGTGTGGCCTCTATAACCATAAGTCTAAGTCAAGTAGGTGTGGCCTCTATAACTCCAAGTCTAAGTCAAGGAGGTGTGGCCTCTATAACTGTAAGTCTAAGTAAAGGAGGTGTGGCCTCTATAACTGGAAGCCTAAATCAAGGAGGTGTGGCCTCTATAACTAAGTCTAAGTCAAGGAGGTGTGGCCTCTATAACCGTAAGTCTAAGTCAAGGAGGTGTGGCCTCTATAACTGGAAGCCTAAATCAAGGAGGTGTGGCCTCTATAACTGGAAGCCTATATTAAAGAGGTGTGGCCTCTATAGCTCTAAGTCTAAGTCAAGGCAGTGTGGCCTCTATAACCATAAGTCTAAGTCAAGTAGGTGTGGCCTCTATAACTCCAAGTCTAAGTCAAGGAGGTGTGGCCTCTATAACTGTAAGTCTAAGTCAAGGAGGTGTGGCCTCTATAACTAAGTCTAAGTCAAGGAGGTGTGGCCTCTATAACCGTAAGTCTAAGTCAAGGAGGTGTGGCCTCTATAACTAAGTCTAAGTCAAGGAGGTGTGGCCTCTATAACCGTAAGTCTAAGTCAAGGAGGTGTGGCCTCTATTACTGGAAGCCTAAATCAAGGAGGTGTAGCCTCTATAACTGGAAGCCTAAATTAAAGAGGTGTGGCCTCTATAGCTCCAAGTCTAAGAAAAGGAGGTGTGACCTCTATAACTGGAAGCCTAAATTAAAGAGGTGTGGCCTCTATAGCTCTAAGTCTAAGTCAAGGAGGTGTGGCCTCTACAACCGTAAGTCAAAGTCAAGGAGGTGTGGCCTCTATAACTGTAAGTCTAAGTCAAGGAGATGTGGCCTTTATAACTGGAAGCCTAAATCAAAGAGGTGTGGCCTCTATAGCTCTAAGTCTAAGTCAAGGAGGTGTGGCCTCTATAACCGTAAGTCTAAGTCGAGGAGGTGTGGCCTCTATAACTAAGTCTAAGTCAAGGAGGTGTGGCCTCTATAACCGTAAGTCTAAGTCAAGGAGGTGTGGCCTCTATAACCGTAAGTCTAAGTCAAGGAGGTGTGGCCTCTATTACTGGAAGCCTAAATCAAGGAGGTGTGGCCTCTATAACTGGAAGCCTAAATCAAGGAGGTGTGGCCTCTATAACTGGAAGCCTAAATTAAAGAGGTGTGGCCTCTATAGCTCCAAGTCTAAGAAAAGGAGGTGTGACCTCTATAACTGGAAGCCTAAATTAAAGAGGTGTGGCCTCTATAGCTCTAAGTCTAAGTCAAGGAGATGTGGCCTTTATAACTGGAAGCCTAAATCAAGGAGGTGTGGCCTCTATAGCTCTAAGTCTAAGTCAAGGAGGTGTGGCCTCTATAACCGTAAGTCTAAGTTGAGGAGGTGTGGCCTCTATAACTAAGTCTAAGTCAAGGAGGTGTGGCCTTTATAACTGGAACCCTAAATCAAGGAGGTGTGACCTCTATTACTGGAAGCCTAAATCAAGGAGGTGTGGCCTCTATAACTGGAAGCCTAAATTAAAGAGGTGTGGCCTCTAAGTCTAAGAAAAGGAGGTGTGACCTCTATAACTGGAAGCCTAAATTAAAGAGGTGTGGCCTCTATAGCTCCAAGTCTAAGTCAAGGAGGTGTGGCCTCTATAACTGGAAGCCTAAATCAAGGAGGTGTGGCCTCTATAACTAAGTCTAAGTCAAGGAGGTGTGGCCTCTATAACCGTAAGTCGAAGTCAAGGAGGTGTGGCCTCTATAACTGTAAGTCTAAGTCAAGGAGATGTGGCCTTTATAACTGGAAGTCAAAATCAAGGAGGTGTGACCTCTATAGCTCTAAGTCTAAGTCAAGGAGGTGTGGCCTCTATAACCGTAAGTCTAAGTCAAGGAGGTATGGCCTCTATAACTAAGTCTAAGTCAAGGAGATGTGGCCTCTATCAATGTAAGTCTAAGTCAAGGAGGTGTGGCCTTTATAACTGGAACCCTAAATCAAGGAGGTGTGGCCTCTATTACTGGAAGCCTAAATCAAAGAGGTGTGGCCTCTATAACTGGAAGCCTAAATCAAGGAGGTGTGGCCTCTATAACTGGAAGGTGTGGCCTTTATAGCTATACCGTAAGTCTAAATGGTAAATGAAGGAGGTGTGTCCTCTATAATTGTCAGTTTAAATACCAAGCAGAGGAGGGATGGCATCTATACCTGTCAGTCTAAAGCCCACCGCATACCTTCCCAATTTGCTTACGATTTTGTCGGGCCGATTAAATCGCTTGTGAATCGTAAATGTGTGCTGGGGCACCTCATAGCCGATTTCATCGGTTCTCAGTTGCTCAGTTCAGATCAAACTGGTCTTGTTATTTTCGGATGCGATCTCCTCGTACGCAACACAATCGGTAGTGTGTGCATTGTTACTATGATGTCATTGGTTACGATAATTTTAAAACAGCCAATTGGAGTGCCAGGATTGATCACACGTGGGCTGCAGACCAGGAAGCACAACTTGTTTCACTTTGGGAAGTGTCCACCTGTCTTTACGACATTAGTTCACCTGATTACAACAAACGGGAAAAGAGGAACAAGGCTATGACTGTAATCATGTCAGCTTTGAAAATGCCTGGTAAAGTATTATAGCATTGTCAGCGGTACGGAAAATCGCTTGTCTGGAATCCAAGTTGAATTTTAAGAACGACTGAACAAATTAGAATCAATTCTTATTATTGATTTGTCTAGTTGGGATTATTATCCCTTTTTGATTCTAATATTCAAAATTTACATGCATGTAAACTGCATGTAAGCTGTTTGGACTCACCGTAAGCTTGGAGAAAACTTGCATTTGTGCACAAGGGGTTAGCACACCCCCTGCTATCACCATGGACAATGTACTCTTAAAAACGGTGGACAGCTTCACCTACCTAGGCTCTACAGTTACCAGCACACTGTCACTAGACGCTGAACTAGACAAACGGATCGGGAAGGCTAATACCACGATGGCAAGACTCACCCAGAGGGTATGGGAAAACAGAGTTCTGTCGCTGCACACAAAAATACAAGTATACCGGGCCTGCGTACTCAGTGTCTTACTGTATGGAAGCGAGACATGGAGCACATACTGTATGTACGACAAGAACATCGACTGAACGCCTTCTATATGCGATGTCTTCGGCGCATCTTAGGAATTAGTTGGAGGGATAAAGTACCCAACAGTGACATCCTGCAACAAGCAAAAGTACAGAGCATCTACGCCATCCTTAACCAACGCCGCCTTCGCTGGCTAGGACATGTCAGACGTATGGAGGACGGAAGGATTCCTAAGGATGTGCTGTATGGTCAACTAACCTCTGGCTCTAGACGAGTTGGTCATCCAGCTTTACGCTTCAAGGACACTTGTAAGAGAGACTTGAAAGCATGCAGCATCTCTACAGACACCTGGGAAGCGCAGGCTGAGGACAGAGCTGCCTGGCACTGACTTGTACATAACGGTATCATGGAAGCAGACAAGAGAAGGGGAGAACTTGCAGCGGAGAAACGGAGACAACGGAAGATTGTAGCACCAAACACACCCTCGACTGCACAACACATATGCACTGTGTGCAATAGGGTAGACCCCGAAGCCGCCGCCAGGCGCCGCTAAAACCGCCATTTAGAATTTGAGCCGCCGCCAGCCAATAATTTTGTAAGCCAATTTGAGCCGCTATCTAATAAAATTTGGCTGAGCCACTAAGAATTGTGTACATCAAATAATGGGTTTATCCACATCATGAGCTACAAGAAAAGTGACACAAACATGATCAACTGTACACACTAGTAGTAACACAATAGAGACGTATAGGCATACACTGTAGAGATTTAGAACTGATATCACAGCACAGAGAGCCACCACAAGCTTGCCGTTGTGACTACCTGTCTGGCTTCCCGCCCCTCACACCGTTACCACGATACACTGGGGAACCCGGGAACCCACCCAGAGCATCAATCGACTCCGATATCGACGAGATGGCTGCATTCTTTGCCGCTGCTGAGGGAAAGTGTAAAGGTATTTTTTGTTTGTTTGTTTGTTTGTTTGTTTCACATACTTTGAGATTGATAAAAAAAAAAAAGTACTCCACCACTCTACTTTCATCATAGTAAGATAGCTGCCAGTCCTTCACTGGTCATTGCTAGTGAGAGTAGATAGCTAGATGCCTTCCTCGAACAATCCAGATTAGCTTATTATTAGCATTGAACTACAATCTTGCTAGATTTATATTTACAATGAAGTAAGAGACCAGGGGACCTGTGGTAAATATGATTTCACGTTAAATGACCCGTGTGTGTGTGTGTGTGAGAGAGAGAGAGAGATAATAATAATAATACATCTAAGTACTTATAATAAATAAATGTAATAAATAAATAACTTATAATCAATAAATGCTATCATAAATACACCATTTGTTGTAGTACAATCAGTTTTTTAACCAAACTGTGTTGTGGAAATAGCCTATGTATCTGTGTAACCAGTACACTGCATCTTATAATCAATTGAACGTAGACCATAGGCGTGAAGAAACAGTATCAGCCATTTGTAGCCATAAACATTTTGGTGGCTGCAGCAGCCATTAAGGTTTTGGCTGAGTCAGCTAGCCAGCCAATAATTTCATCAGCCAGCCATTATCCTGAAAACAAACGGCTTCGGGGTCTACAATAGGGCGTGCAGATCCAGGAGTGGACTCTTAAGCCACATTAGAAGCCACAACAGAAGTCACACCTCCAGAGGCGCACAGATGGTCTCCTGAGACTGGACTGCCAAAGAAGAAGCCAAAGAAGAATTCAAAATTGAATACTTCTCTATGTATGTATATTGTACTATCACATGATATCTTGAACACGTGACCATCTATTCGGGCTGAACGTATACGATGTCTCGCAAATGTGTGCGGGGAATTTTGAACCGATCAAATCGGGCCCGTATACTCGTAACCGATCGCCTGACACATGAAGCGCCGATGAAATCAGGAAGGTGTGCGCTGGGCTTAAATGAAGGACGTGTGGCAACTTCAGCTGCCAGTCTAAGTGGAGAAGGCGTGGCCACTGTACCTCTCAGTTGAAGTCGAGGAGCCTTGGAATCTAACTTTTTGTCCCATGTGAATCAAACTGCTGCACAATTATAATAATTGTACTTGTATTGCAACATATCACAAAAAAATAAAACATATATTAAAGATACATCTCAAGAGAAGATGTATAAATCTATACTTCTCAGAGTTAACATTAGAAGGGCTGTAGAACTGTATAGCATGTATACATCATTTGTTTCCTGAATAAATTACACATTAAATTTGAATATGGACAGAGCTGAAATGAAAATCTGCAACTATGTCCATTTCTGCACTATACTGGCATTTCTATGTCTTTAATTTGTAAACCATATGAAAGTATGCCGCCGCATGTTCGATAAGGAATGTTTTGCCACTGATGCAAGAGTGAGCAATATAAATTATGTGAATCTTTTAGTGGTACTTAATCAGTCGATCATGAAAGTGTCAAAGTCGCATATTAGCATCAGGGAGTAATCGCCTGCCCTTGATCGTCGTGCTGCAACTCGTCTCACACTTGAGTCGATGTGTTCACCACAATCTGCCTTCACTACCGATAATGCCATTTCACGTCTTCAAGTCTGTACAGATTTGGAATGTGATGCGTGCACACACACACACACACACACACACACACACACACACACACACACACACACACACTCATGCTGATGATTTACACATGCATTTTTAATCTTGGAGAAAGCAGGAAGCAGTATGGACGTGTGATTCATGTCCTCATACCTAACTTATCGAGCGTCTCACTTTAAACCTGCTCAACATACAGGAGGACCTGCGCTGCCGAGATAACGCTCCGTGTGAGGTTTAAAAGCTGGGAAACAAATTACATTTGCTTATCAAAATGTTGCTAGTCCTGCACACTCACCTCTAAACTGTCAGCGATTTTGTTTTGTTTTTTTTTACTTTACACACTCCAGCATGTGGGTGCACACAGAGGTGTTATCACGCAGCCCTGTGGGAAATCAGACAACCTGGAGTTCGTCACACACTTCTGAACACTAGACAAGTAGAAGCAAACGATTTCCGTGTGTGTGTGTGTGTTCTTCTCACTATCCGCTTTCCTTTACCACTCTGCTACAGCTCTTTTAACACACACACGCACACATACACAGCCCTATAAACTGTGCCACAACTACATGGGACATGACTGTGTAATATCCAAGCAGCTGTTCAGAGGTAAGTATAGCTGTTACAGCCCAATTACAGCCAGAGTATTAGTGTTTAATATCCTTCCTGCCCTGAGAGAGAGAGAGAGAGAGAGAGATAACAACAGGGTGTGGACTGGGCACACCTGCATGCCCCACGGGAGGGTATGTGAATGAGTGAGAGACAAAGAGAGTGAGAGAATGACCACAAGAATAAAGGAATTCAGCAAGTATGGACATGGAGAGTCAACAAGATTTCAATTAGCCGAGGTGATAAGGTCAAAGAGAGATGGAGAGCAAGAGGGAGACACAGAAAGGAAAAAAAGGCAGAGAGAGAGATTTAAGGTTTACACTACCGTTCAAAAGTTTGGGGTCACCCAGACAATTTTGTGTTTTCCATGAAAAGTCACACTTTTATTTACCACCATAAGTTGTAAAATGAATAGAAAATATAGTCGAGACATTTTTCTGGCCATTTTGAGCATTTAATCGACCCCACAAATGTGATGCTCCAGAAACTCAATCTGCTCAAAGGAAGGTCAGTTTTATAGCTTCTCTAAAGAGCTAAACTGTTTTCAGCTGTGCTAACATGATTGTACAAGGGTTTTCTAATCATCCATTAGCCTTCTGAGGCAATGAGCAAACACATTGTACCATTAGAACACTGGAGTGAGAGTTGCTGGAAATGGGCCTCTATACACCTATGGAGATATTGCACCAAAAACCAGACATTTGCAGCTAGAATAGTCATTTACCACATTAGCAATGTATAGAGTGGATTTCTGATTAGTTTAAAGTGATCTTCATTGAAAAGAACAGTGCTTTTCTTTCAAAAATAAGGACATTTCAAAGTGACCCCAAACTTTTGAACAGTAGTGTAAGTCTCAGAATATATATATATTTTTTAAATCAGAGATTCCTGACCGCGAGTGTGAATGGTTATCTGTGTCTATGTGCCAGCCCTGTGATGACCTGGAGACTTGTCCAGGGTGTACCCCGCCTTTCGCCCGTAGTCAGCTGGGATAGGCTCCAGCTTGCCTGCGACCCTGTAGAACAGGATAAAGTGGCTAGAGATAATGAGATGAGAATGAAAGATTCCTGACCACCAGACTGCAAAAATGTTCCAATGCTGTGTCTTGTTTGGAACCAAACCACAATGATTAGCTACTCAACAAATGAAAAGTAAATGTATAAATAGGGTATTTATTTATTTATATGTCTCATCTCATTATCTCTAGCCGCTTTATCCTGTTCCACAGGGTCGCAGGCAAGCTGGAGCCTATCCCAGTTGACTATGGGTGAAAGGCGGGGTACACCCTGGACAAGTCGCCAGGTCATCACAGGGCTGACACATAGACACAGACAACCATTCACACTCACATTCACACCTACGCTCAATTTAGAGTCACCAGTTAACCTAACCTGCATGTCTTTGGACTGTGGGGGAAACCGGAGCACCCGGAGGAAACCCACGCGGACACGGGGAGAACATGCAAACTCCACACAGAAAGGCCCTCGCCGGCCACGGGGCTCGAACCTGGACCTTCTTGCTGTGAGGCGACAGCGCTAACCACTACACCACCGTGCCGCCCTTATTTATATGTATGTAAGTGATTCAAGGGCCTGATGGAGCCATCAAACTAGATGAAACACGACCCATGGCACAAGTCACATTACTATCACGTCACGAATAAGCAATAATGACTCACTGATTTGACAACAACGTTGTTTAATCAAGTCCGAAAAACATGCATTAGTAGCTGTCTTAAATGCATCCATATTTGGAGCAGTGGGAAATACAGATGCTGGAAGAGAGTTCCACATCCTACTTGCTTGAAGAATGTCGGTAATGATTGTCTGATTGGCTACTCTACTACGAGGATATCAGCTCATATACCGCGAGTAGAGAAAAACAAACTGGCGGAGTGTGTTGCTGAATCAACCGAGGACAAATTAAAAACGCTACTCGAAAACAAAACTCCAAAAAATACAAAAAAATAAAATAAAAAGCAAAACATGGAATGAAAGTATTTGATGGTAAGAATATATATTTTTCCAGAATTATTATTATCACATTTTTCACAAATTGCTCCCATCATTTCGCCGGTTTGTTTACTCTCTAAGCGGAAATGATTTTGTCGGACGTTTTGTATAAAGCGTTTATTTACGGAATTTGCAAAAAATATAAATGTTCCGTTCTTCAAAATCCAGCGAATGTGGATAGAATAAAACAGTTATTCCACTCAATCTCGTCGTACATGGATTATAGCCGACTCGATGCTATGCGCCTCGTCGCCTATCAGCTCATGTATGGCTCGATTTGATGGAATAACTGTTATATAGCGTGAGGAAGTCATGGCTGTGCATGCTTTCTTGCTCAAAACTCACCAATGATGCATTGTACGTTTATCAGGGCAACTTTTCACTCAAAAGAAGCTGCGCAAACATTCATTCATCCTCAGTAAAAGCTTTATCTTGATTAGGGTCCCAGTGGATCTGGAGTTAGGGCGTTTTTCCCAGCACTTAATCAAAAAAGCGCTCCCGTGCTGTTCATCAGTTTTGTTTCCATGATAACAAAATATTGACAACATATCACCACTAACCGCCATATGATTGGCTGACTGAAAAGGAGTGAAAATGACGACACCGGTGCCTTTCTGAAAAGTTTCGAGATTTTCAACGATGAGCACAAAAATGGCAGAGCTCTCTGAAAAAAGATGCTGGGTGCAGCCTTTGTTCACTATACGGCTGCACATGTTCCCTCCCCATTGTGAACAAGTGAAAAAGATGCTGCCGCTTAGGAAGAGCATGCCATGCGGACATTCTCCCTCAATCCTGGAAACAGTAGGCATGAGGTGGGAATACAGTACACCCTGGAATAGACACCATTCCAGTGCAATCCATTTACTGTCATGTTTTAGGAGGTGGGAGGAAATTATTGCTCATTTCCTCATAACTTTGGGAGAACACACTGCATTCCTGGTACCCTGATGTGATTAAAGTTTTTATATAGCTCTGGATAGAAGACAGTGTATTAAATTGTTGACATGAGAAGAAAAAAAAAATCCAATCTATGACACAAAGTCACACAGTTTAGATTATTGTCACACTCAATTTGCAATGTCGAGTTCTCAAATTAAAACCTGTGCACATTTGGTTAATTTGTGCTCTGTTCTTAATATAAATGTGCCATGATTTAGTCTGATGGACGCAGCAGTCATCTGTCGTGGCTGGACTGCAGTTTAGGTGTACTTCGGAAATCTGTAATTGGTCAAGACTTTTTAATTAATGTTTACATTTTCGCTGGAATGAATTATGGAGACGTGCTGTCAAAACTCGCCTCCTGTGGAGTTACTGTGAGCAAGAGGACTTGACGGAGGATATTAAGGGTGCAGCAGTGAGGAAACTTTTTACCCTGGAGCTTCATTCATTCCTCAGTTGATGTTCTAAACTACAGTTAAATTCATCTTGAGGCAAGAGTGTCAAACTCAAATTCTTCCTGGGACGCATCAGCTTTTTTGTGAGTTTTTTAAAAGTCGTAAACTAAGGGTACTCGCGGTAGAGTGGATACCTCCGCCAGGCCACGTATGAGCAACATCAAAATCAAAATCACTTGAACCTAGAGCAATACTGAAGCTGTCCACCAAATTTCATCCAAATCCGTTCACTACTTTTAGAGTTACAATAGGAGCAGTTTAACAAAAAAATAAAATAAAATCCTGGATCTGCATACAGATCCGGATTTGCGTCAAAATCTAATCAGTTGTTCCTTGCTCCATGACTCAGCTTTCCTTAAAATTTCATGAACATCCTTTCACGAATTTGAGTTATGTTGGGAACAGGCAAACAAACAAATGAAAAGTCGTGCAGAACATGATACTTGTGAAAATCACAAATGAACGGAACTTATGACCAATTAGGTGTTTTTACAAGATTTGGCCTTGGTGACCTTGGCCTTGGTGACCTTGTCCCACCAGAATCTAATGATGTCTTTGTGTGACCCTAGTGAGTTGTCCTGTGCATTTTGGTGAAGTTTGGTCAAGAAATGATGACACTAGAGCACCAACAAACAAACGGACAGATCAACATACTTGCGAAAATCTCTGATTTTCGCAAGTAATAAACAAACAAACAGAGGCGAAAAGTTGGCAGAGGTAATTATCACTGCAACCAGGAGATTTGGAGATCAAATGACCAAGCAGGGTCAAGTTTGAAGTATGTTTAAAGGTCCCATGTCATGAAATTTTCACTTTCTGAGGTTTTTTAACGTTAAAATGAGTTCCTCTGACCTTCTTAAGTCACCCCAGTGGCTAGAAATTTCATAATGTGTAAACCAAACTATGCCCAACATTTGAGAATGGCGCGTCAAAACGGCGCGTTGATAAGCTCTTCCCTTTACTACGTCAGCAAGGGAGATGATCCCCACGCCCCCCCTCTGGATTCCCACCCACTGTATGAATTGCCCGCCCAGTTGTAGTGAGGAGACCATAGAGGACACAACAACATGGCATCACCTAAGCGAGCGAAACATGGAAATTGCGCTGTACATGGATGTGACAACACAGAAAGGAGTCTGTTTTTACTGCCGACGGGAGAGCCCCTGAAGACGCAGTGGCTTAATTTTATTTACTCCAATAATACGCCGTCGCATCTACCTAAGACGGTGTATGTTTGTCGGAAGCATTTTCCTGATGAATGTTTCCAGAACTTGGGACAGTACAGGGCAGGTTTTGCACATCAACTGTCACTGAAGCCTGGGTCCGTACCAAGCATCCCTGCCGCATCAGCAACAAACAGCGAACAAGTAAGTGTATAACTGTTAAGTCGTTTTGCCATGTTTTAAAATCGGTGCCACATTAGCCTTGCAATGGCTACATTAGCTGTGTAGCTAACCGCTTCCTGCAGTTAGCCAGGTACTCTGCGCTACAAAACCAAAAAGCATACAGCATGCTCTGTTAAACTGAGTTTAGTCTGGAAATTGACTGTAACTTATGAGCTTATGTTTTGCCGTGTTTTAAAATCGGTGCCACGTTAGCCTTGCAATGGCTATATTAGCTGTGCAGCTAACCGCTTCCTGCAGTTAGCCAGGTACTCTGTGCTACAAAACCAAAAAGCATGCAGCATGCTCTGTTATAATAGCCAATCAAAACAGTTTTTACAAAGACACCCACATTCTTTTTTTAAGTCACTGGTTCATTTTATTTGTTTGTTTGTTCAGTAAAAACCCAAACATTTGTTGAATTTATTTTATTTCCTCGCGTCACACCTTAATGATGTCAGCGCGCGATATTTTTCCCTTCGCGGTTTGTTCCTTCTCTCTCGCCATAGTAAGACACCCACATCCGCTTGTTCTGACCCACTGGAGGTAGCGTCACAGTGCTGTTAGCCAATCAGAGGTAACATGTTTACATGTCATGAATATTAATGATAAGACCCGCCCCCACCCTCTACCCTTCCCCGCCTCCTGCTTCTCATTAGCAAAACGACGCACTGGGAAAAGCGCTGAAATGGGGCTTTCTCCCAGGAGGCTATATCTACGTGCCGAGGGTTCATTTCGAGAAAGGCTGCGGATATAACATCCGGAAACCTCCACGAGCCCGTTTAAAGCATCAACAAACCACCATGCCATGGGACCTTTAAAATGAGGACAATTCTAGAAAAAAAAGAAAGACTAATAGAAATTATTCGATCTACATTCACTGAATATGAGCAATCGCATGCTCTGATTGGCTACTCTGCTACGAGGCTATCAGCTCATATACCGTGAGTAGAGAAAAACAAAATGGCGGAACAAGTTTCTCAAAAAGCCGAGGACAAAATAAAAACTACTCGAAAACAAAACCCAAAAAAATACAAAAAAAAAACCCCAACAAACAAAATATGAAATGAAAGTATTTCACGGTAATATCATATCTTTTTTTAATTTTTCAAGAATTATTATTATAGCATTTTTCACAAATTACAACTGTCATTTCACCGGTTTGTTTACATTCTAAGCGGAAATGATTTTGTCAGACATTTTGTATAAAGTTTTAATTTATGGAATTTGCAAAAAATAAAAATAAAAATGTTCCATTTGTCAAAATCCAGTGACGGTGCATAGAATAAAACAGTTATTCAACTCAATTTCATCATACACGGCTGATAGACAACTCGGTGCTACGCGCCTCAGCGGCTATCGGCTCATGTACAACTTGATTTCGTGGAAAAACTGTGAAAAATTCAGCTGTATATATTAATTAGACTAATACATTCACTTGAACAGGGATGGTTAAAAAAGTAGTCCAGACGTAATATTCCATGGTTGTCTGTGTCTATGTGTCAGCCCTGTGATGACCTGGCGACTTGTCCAGGGTGTACCCCGCCTTTCGCCCGTAGTCAGCTGGGATAGGCTCCAGCTTGCCTGCGACCCTGTAGAAGGATAAAGCGGCTAGAGATAATGAGATGAGACAAACAGTGGTGCTTGAAAGTTTGTGAACCCTTTAGGATTTTCTATATTTCTGCATAAATATGACCTAAAATATCATCAGATTTTCACACAAGTCCTAAAGGTAGATAAAGAGAACCCAGTTAAACAAATGAGACAAATATATTATACTTGGTCATTTATTTATCGAGGAAAATGATCCAATATTACGTATCTGTGAGTGGCAAAAGTATGTGAACCTCTAGGATTAGCAGTTAATTTGAAGGTGAAATTAGAGTCAGGTGTTTTCAATCAATGGAATGACAATCAGGTGTGAGTGGGCACCCCGTTTTATTTAAAGAACAGGGATCTATCAAAGCCTGATCTTCACAACACATGTTTGTGGAAGTGTATCATGGCATGAACAAAGGAGATTTCTGAGGACCTCAGAAAAAGCGTTGTTGATGCTCATCAGGCTGGAAAAGGTTACAAAACCATCTCTAAAGAGTTTGGACTCCACCAATCCACAGTCAGACAGATTGTGTACAAATAGAGGAAATTCAAGACCATTGTTACCCTCCCCAGGAGTGGGCGACCAACAAAGATCACTCCAACAGCAAGCCGTGTAATAGTTGGCGAGGTCACAAAGGACCCCAGAGTAAATTCTAAGCAACTGAAGGCCTCTCTCACATTGGCTAATGTTAATGTTCATGAGTTCACCATCAGGAGAACACTGAACAACAATGGTGTGCATGGCAGGGTTGCACGGAGAAAGCCACTGCTCTCCAAAAAGAACATTGCTGCTCATCTGCAGTTTGCTAAAGATCACGTGGACAAGCCAGAAGGCTATTGGAAAAATGTTTTGTGGACGGATGAGACCAAAATAGAACTTTTTGGTTTCAATGAGAAGCGTTATGTTTGGAGAAAGGAAAACACTGCATTCCAGCATATGAACCTTATCCCATCTGTGAAACATGGTGGTGGTAGTATCATGGTTTGGGCCTGTTTTGCTGCATCTGGGCCAGGACGGCTTGCCATCATTGATGGAACAATAAATTCTGAATTATACCAGTGAATTCTAAAGGAAAATGTCAGGACATCTGTCCATGAACTGAATCTCAAGAGAAGGTGGGTCAGGCAGCAAGACAACAACCCTAAGCACACAAGTCGTTCTACCAAAGAATGGTTAAAGAAGCATAAAGTTAATGTTTTGGAACGGCCAAGTCAAAGTCCTGACCTTAATCCAATCGAAATGTTGTGGAAGGACCTGAAGCAAGCAGTTCATGTGAGGAAATCCAACAACATCCCAGAGTTGAAGCTGTTCTGTATGGAGGAATGGGCTAAAATTCCTCCAAGCCGGTGTGCAGGACTGATCAACAGTTCCTGGAAACATTTAGTTGCAGCTCCTGCTGCACAAGGGGGTCCCACCAAATACTGAAACCAAAGGTTCACATACTTTTGCCACTCACAGATATGTAATATTGGATCATTTTCCTCAATAAATAAATGACCAAGTAGAATATTTTTGTCTAATTTGTTTAACTGGGTTCTCTTTATCTACTTTTAGGACTTGTCTGAAAATCTGATGATGTTTTAGGTCATATTTCATCTCATTCTCATCTCATTTTCTCTAGCCGCTTTATCCTGTTCTACAGGGTTGCAGGCAAGCCAGAGCCTATCCCAGCTGACTACGGGCAAAAGGCAGGGTACACCCTGGACAAGTCTCCAGGTCATCACAGGGCCAACACATAGACACAGACAACCATTCACACTCACACCTACGGTCAATTTAGAGTCACCAGTTAACCTAACCTGCATGTCTTTGGGGGAAACCGGAGCACTCGGAGGAAACCCACGCGGACATGGGGAGAACATGCAAACTCCACACAGAAAGGCCCTCGCCGGCCACGGGGCTCGAACCCGGACCTTCTTGCTGTGAGGCGACAGCGCTAACCACTACACCACCGTGCCGCCCTTAGGTCATATTTATGCAGAAATATAAAAAATTCTAAAGGGTTCACAAACTTTCAAGCACCACTGTATATGTTTAATATATATTTGAAAAAAAAAAACATCATTTAAAGAAGCAGATTTGAAAAGATCTCATTCGGACTTGCATGCCAAGAACATCCACTGCCCTGTCAAAAAAAAAAAAAAAAAGAAGTCACGCACTCTAATATTTAATTGGACCACCTTTAGCTTTGATTAAAGCATATATTCACCAAAGCATAGTTTGGATAAACTTATGCGACGTCACAATGTTTATTTCAGTCCAGAGTTGTATTAATTTTTCACTGAGATCTTGTGTTGACGATATGAGAGTTGAACCATTGCATAAAGTCTTCTCTAGCACATCCCAAAGATTCTCAATGGGGTTAAGGTCAGAACTCTGTAGTGGTTGATTCATGTGTGAAAATGATTCCTCATGCTCCCTGAACCATGATCACAATCTGAGCCCTAATTCTATTCCTGTAGCATCAGGAAAGAAAAAAATCCACTGATGATATGATAACCTGGTCATTCAGTACATTCAGGTCATCAGATGACTTCATTTTATTGCCCCATAATGTTGCTGAGTCTTGATCTGACCAACTGAAGCAACCACAGATCATAACACTGCCTCCAGAGGCTTGTACAGTGGCCACTATGCATTATGGGTTCATCTCTTCACAAGCTTCCCTTCTTACCCTGACACACCCATCACTCAGGAATAGGGTCAATCTGGACTCATCAGACCACATGACCTTTTTCTATTGCTCCAGAGTCCAATCTTTATGCTGCTTAGCAAATTGAAGTCTTTTCTCCTGATTAGTCTCACGAATAAGTGGTTTTCTTATGGGCACACAGCTGTTTAGTCCCAATCCTGTGAGTTCTCATCAGATTTTGATTGTAGAAATGCTCTTAATTTCACTATTAAACATAGCTGTAGCGGCATGGTGGTGTAGTGGTTAGCGCTGTCGCCTCACAGCAAGAAGGTCCGGGTTCGAGCCCCGGGCGAGGGCCTTTCTGTGAGGAGTTTGCATGTTCTCCCCGTGCCCGCATGGGTTTCCTCCGAGTGCTCCAGTTTCCCCCACAGTCCAAAGACATGCAGGTTAGGTTAACTGGTGACTCTAAATTGGCCGTAGGTGTGAATGTGAGTGTGAATGGTTGTCTGTGTCTATGTGTCAGCCCTGTGATGACCTGGCGACTTGTCCAGGGTGTACCCCGCCTTTCGCCCGTAGTCAGCTGGGATAGGCTCCAGCTTGCCTGCAACCCTGTAGAAGGATAAAGCGGCTCGAGATAATGAGATGAGATCTTAACGTCATTTCAGCAATCTCCAGAGTTGTTTTGTTTGCTTTATACAGGCCAACAATTTGACCTTCTAAAACACAGCAACATCTTTTCCATGGTCACGCAATACGGATTCCGACATGTTTGTTTAAGAAATGAGAAGCTACTCAGTGCAGTACTCAGTCAGAGTACTCAGTTAGAGTTAAAATAACAGAAACATGTTAAATCACCGCAGTAATTATCCAATCAAATACTCTGAAGTAGGCGGCACGGTGGTGTAGTGGTTAGCACTGTCGCCTCACAGCAAGAAGGTCCGGGTTCGAGCCCTGTGGCCGGCGAGGGCCTTTCTGTGTGGAGTTTGCATGTTCTCCCCGTGTCCGCGTGGGTTTCCTCCGGGTGCTCCGGTTTCCCCCACAGTCCAAAGACATGCAGGTTAGGTTAACTGGTGACTCTAAATTGACCGTAGGTGTGAATGTGAGTGTGAATGGTTGTCTGTGTCTATGTGTCAGCCCTGTGATGACCTGGCGACTTGTCCAGGGTGTACCCCGCCTTTCGCCCGTAGTCAGCTGGGATAGGCTCCAGCTTGCCTGCGACCCTGTCGAACAGGATAAAGCGGCTAGAGATGATGAGATACTCTGAAGTATTTGCTTGTTTAAATCCAAATGTACAGTGTACATTTCTTACATCTTTCTTGTCAACTTTTCTTTTTTTTTTCTCTTTCAACATATGTGTAGCTTTCTACACTCCCTACTTGAACACAGAATCGCATTTGTATTTCATCTTTTTTTCGACGTGGGTTTGACTTTCATCAAACGCAGCACACAGCCATCTGTTTTAACCGACGTTTCAGCTGTGTGAGCTGTAAGCCGGTGTGAAAAGCAAGCGAGCAGTCGCTACGTTTCAGGTCTGGTGAGAATTCCAGATAGTGTGAGTGAGTGAGTGATAGTGTTGAGTCGCAGGTACTACAGTAAGCAGTTTCAGTATTATTTGCATAAGGGCCAGATGAAACGGGTCATGGACTGTAGATGGCCTGCAGGTCCTTGAGTTTGATAAATGTATCTTCAGGTATGAAATCGTCTGTGTAGTTGAACAAATGAGTCTTGACTTGTTTTTAAAGTTGCCTGTAGGATCCACTCAAAAATTAGCTTCAGTTTATACAAATCGGTTAACTTTTATTTAAGTCAGTGTATAACACACTTCCGAGGCACATTGGTTAGAAGACTGTATGGATGGTGCAGACACACACACACACACACACACACACACATACACACACACACACACACACACACACACACACACACACATTAAAATGGAGAATCTGTATAAATGAAATATTCAGTGAAAAAGTCTTTCGAAAAAAGTCCCTCTTACTCATCTGTCACCCCAGGAAAATCTGATGCATCCTTCTACATCCATCCCTGCCTCCTTTCTGGATTATTTCTCTCTCTTTTTCCTCTGTCATGCTTCCTCCATTTACTTTTTTTACTCAGCTACTCACTGACTCACTCATTCACTCAATGACTTATTCACACATTCAATAATTGACTCCTTCACTTATTCATTGGATCAATTGCTCACTCATCACTCACTCATCACTCACTGACTCAGCAGTCACTCACTGACTCATTTACTCATCACCAACTCAATGACAAACCACTCACTCACTGACTCGCTCACTCATCGCTAACTCACTGACTCCCTCACTCATCGCTAACACACTGACTCACTCACGTATCACTAACTCGTCGCTAACTCACTGACTCGCTCACTCATCACTAACTCACTGACTCGCTCACTCATCGCTAACACACTGACTCACTCACTCATCGCTAACACACTGACTCACTCACATATCACTAACTCACTCACTCGTTGCTAACTCACTGACTCGCTCACTCATCGCTAACTCACTGACTCACTCACGTATCACTAACTCACTCACTCGTCGCTAACTCACTGACTCGCTCACTCATTGCTAACTCACTGACTCACTCACTCATCGCTAACTCACTGACTCACTCACTCATCGCTAACTCACTGACTCACTCACTCATCGCTAACTCACTGACTCACTCACGTATCACTAACACTCGTCACTAACTCACTGACTCGCTCACTCATCGCTAACTCACTGACTCGCTCACTCATTGCTAACTCACTGACTCGCTCACTCATCGCTAACTCACTGACTCGCTCACTCATCGCTAACTCACTGACTCGCTCACTCATCGCTAACTCACTGACTCGCTCACTCATCGCTAACTCACTGACTTGCTCACTCATCGCTAACACACTGACTCACTCACGTATCACTAACTCACTCACTCGTCGCTAACTCACTGACTCGCTCACTCATCACTAACTCACTGACTCGCTCACTCATTGCTAACTCACTGACTCGCTCACTCATCGCTAACACACTGACTCACTCACGTATCACTAACTCACTCACTCGTCGCTAACTCACTGACTCGCTCACTCATCACTAACTCACTGACTCGCTCACTCATCGCTAACACACTGACTCACTCACTCATCGCTAACACACTGACTCACTCACGTATCACTAACTCGCTCACTCATCGCTAACTCACTGACTCGCTCACTCATCACTAACTCACTGACTCGCTCACTCATCGCTAACACACTGACTCACTCACATATCACTAACTCACTCACTGCTAACTCACTGACTCGCTCACTCATCGCTAACTCACTGACTCGCTCACTCATCGTTAACTCACTGACTCACTCACGTATCACTAACTCACTCACTCATCGCTAACTCACTGACTCACTCACTCATTGCTAACTCACTGACTCACTCATCGCTAACTCACTGACTCACTCACTCATCGCTAACACACTGACTCACTCACGTATCACTAACTCACTCGTCGCTAACTCACTGACTCGCTCACTCGTCGCTAACTCACTGACTCGCTCACTCGTCGCTAAGTCACTGACTCGCTCACTCGTCGCTAAGTCACTGACTCGCTCACTCGTCGCTAAGTCACTGACTCGCTCACTCGTCGCTAACTCACTGACTCGCTCACTCGTCGCTAACTCACTGACTCGCTCACTCGTCGCTAACTCACTGACTCGCTCACTCGTCGCTAACTCACTGACTCGCTCACTCGTCGCTAACTCACTGACTCGCTCACTCGTCGCTAACTCACTGACTCGCTCACTCATTGCTAAATCACTGACTCATTCACTTCACCCATAAAGGAACAATTAATCCTTCAGTTTATCACCAACATTAAAAATCACTACATTTGGAGATACAGGGTTTTCACTGGACAGGAAGGGGATGAAAAACTGTAAACTGAAAAGTAACCATTTGCTAAAGCTGCCAGATAAATCTAGTGGAGTAAAAAGTACAATATTTGCCCCTGTGATGTAGCAGAGCAGAGTAAAGAACAACTACCTCGAATTTGTGCATGAATAAATGTACGTCGTGACATTCCACCAGTGGCAAACACCAAGCAGTTATAGACAGTGGCTAAATAAATAAGCTGCACACATCATATACACACACAGTGCCGACACACACAACCTGGCCGACCCTGTCAAACCTGTGTGCTGTGTTACTGCTGATTCAGGTCAGAGTTTGACCCGACAGTCCTGAGGTCTGATCTTACCTTCGGTGATGTCATTTCCCTGCTCAGGCTGGCTGTTCTGCCTTGTACTATGAGTCACTGGGCTGCTGTCACTCACCTCTGACTGTGAAGCTGTGGACCAATACAGACTTTTACACACAACACTTAACAATACACACTGTTAGACTGTGTGCTACACTTAAGCTCGGTGTACACTACACATTTTAGATCTTACAAGTGGGCAATTCCATGTAAATGTCAACCTCACCATGCAAAAATAAAGCAACATGTAATACATCAAAACCACTCCCAGAGATCTCACCTAGGCCTGTATTTTACAGATGTGAATAAGTTGAACCAATTTGTAACCAACCTAATATGTCACTGTCAGTCTTTCTTTCTTATAATGTAAAACCCAAGCTAAAATCAACTTTGATCATGTACAATTCTATATTATTGCCACAAGCCACAGAAATGTATGCTAAAATCCACAAAACAGCAAAACAATAGCCATCCTAAATATTATTTAAGAACTTTGATAGTTTTAGCTGATATTTAGAGAGTTTTTCAAAGGGTTATGGTGGTTAAATTGCTGATTTTCTAAACATATGCCATGTCTATTTCAGACGCGTCACATCCATAACGGAATTTCGTCACATCCATAACGCTGACTTTTCCTTCCGAAACTCTGCATGAAATACAAAATATTTTAAACAAAGATTTTTTAATATTCACCTTGGACCCCTCTATCAAATGGATATCTCCATTTCGACATTAGGTTTACAATTTCACAGAGTTTGATAAAAATGTACAGTCACCCAAGAAAAGTGATACTTTTTCTGTCACATCCATAACGCATCTTTTATTGGCATTTTCTGGCATGCCCTAGATGTACTATGGGAATTGTTCTTGTTCTATCACTTCTCCAGTATGGTACAGCCTTAAAATATGCAACACCTGTTTAAATACTGGGAGACAATAAAACATGCACTGGGTCATTTGTTGCCATTTTGAGTTCAAGTGTCACGTCCATAACGCTGGAATTGCTCAAATGTTCTTTTTTAATGGTTAGACATTTTAGGAAACTCATGTTTAATTTTTGAGAGGTCCTGCCGTGTTATTCTCACAGGCTAAGAAGTTTATCTTTGAGTGGTGAATGTAATATATTTTCAACATGAGAAGATCAGCTTCATATCTTTGCACTACCGTGTAATCCATCCATCCATCTATTATCTGTAACCGCTTATCCTGTGCAGGGTCGCAGGCAAGCTGGAGCCTATCCCAGCTGACTACGGGCGAAAGGCGGGGTACACCCTGGACAAGTCGCCAGGTCATCACAGGGCTGACACAGACAACCATTCACACTCACATTCACACCTACGGTCAATTTAGAGCCACCAATTAGCTGAACCTGCATGTCTTTGGACTGTGGGGGAAACCGGAGCACCCGGAGGAAACCCACGCAGACACGGGGAGAGCATGCAAACTCCACACAGAAAGGCTCCCGTCAGCAACTGGGCTCGAACCTAGAACCTTCTTGCTGTGAGGTGAAAGTGCTAACCACTACACCACTGTGCCACCCCATCATGTAATGCTCTTTATATTATATGGACACATCGACACAAAAAACATGGAAATTAATCCAAAGAATTTTAATTTTGAACTGGTTCACCATTTTGACAACACGCGGCTAGTCAGCAGGAAAACACTGGGAGTGACGTCATCGGAGTGAAACATTCCCTTCTTTCCCTTCTTTCATTCATTTGATTTGATGGCATGCAATATTGTTAGCATATCGCTTGTATTACATCACTCTACCCAATGGAGAATGAGCGCTGAATATGGTTTATGATATTGCAAGGTTGTCAAGACAACATGACGTCACACGTCGGAGCTGAGGCAAATATCCAGTGAGAAAGTTTTCTGCTGCGCATGCACACAAGCATTTCTTTCTTCGCTGGGAAAGAGAAAGATGCTTTGAACACCTGAAATGCTACCAAAATGTCATTATTCTTCACACATATTTACAAGAGAAAAACATACCAATGGACATCGAAAAACTGGAAAAGAGACACGTCAGAGATGTAAAACTTCCACGCTAGTGAGTGCATGTGACAATCCGTAAACAAACATGGCCGCCAGGTTTGCTTCATTAAATAAGGAAGATTTTGAGAGAATTTTTAAAGAGAAAGATGCGTCAAACACCTGAAAGGAATGTATAATAAGTGGAAGAAGAAGAAGAAGAATGGCTGGCTTTTTTTCATGGTATATCAGATATATTCCATTCAGCTACTCGTCTTCGACTCATTCAGTATCTTATTAGCTGAGTAGAATATACAGTGGTGCTTGAAAGTTTGTGAACCCAATAGAATTTTCTATATTTCTGCATAAATATGACCTAAAACATTCTCAGATTTTCACACAAGTCCTAAAAGTAAATAAAGAGAACCCAGTTAAACAAATGAGACAAAAATATTATACTTGGTCATTTATTTATTGAGGAAAATGATCCAATATTACATATCTGTGAGTGGCAAAAGTATGTGAAGCTTTGCTTTCAGTATCTGCTATGACCCCCTTGTGCAGCAATAACTGCAACTAAACGTTTGCGGTAACTGTTGATCAGTCCTGCACACCGGCTTGGAGGAATTTTAGCCCATTCCTCCATACAGAACAGCTTCAAATCTGGGATGTTGGTGGGTTTCCTCACATGAACGGCTCGCTTCAGGTCCTTCCACAACATTTCGATTGGATTAAGGTCAGGACTTTGACTTGGCCATTCCAAAACATTAACTTTATGCTTCTTTAACCATTCTTTGGTAGAATGACTTGTGTGCTTAGGGTCGTTGTCTTGCTGCATGACCCACCTTCTCTTGAGATTCAGTTCATGAACAGATGTCCTGACATTTTCCTTTAGAATTTGCTGGTATAATTCAGAATTTATTGTTCCATCAATGATGGCAAGCCATCCTGGTGCAGACGCAGCAAAACAGGCCCAAACCATGATCCTACCACCACCATGTTTCACAGATGGGATAAGGTTCTTATGCTGGAATGCAGTGTTTTCCTTTCTCCAAACATAACGCTTCTCATTTCAACCAAAAAGTTCTATTTTGGTCTCATCTGTCCACAAAACATTTTTCCAATAGCCTTCTGGCTTGTCCACGTGATCTTTAGCAAACTGCAGATGAGCAGCAATGTTCTTTTTGGAGAGCAGTGGCTTTCTCCTTGCAACCCTGCCATGCACACCATTGTTGTTCAGTGTTCTTCTGATGGTGGACTCATGAACATTAACATTAGCCCATGTGAGACAGGCCTTCAGTTGCTTAGAAGTTACCCTGGGGTCCTTTGTGACCTCGCCGACTATTACACGCCTTGCTCGTGGAGTGATCTTTGTTAGTTGACCACTCCTGGGGAGGCTAACAATGGTCTTGAATTTCCTTTATTTTACACAATCTGTCTGACTGTGGATTGGTGGAGTCCAAACTCTTTAGAGATGGTTTTGTAACTGCTAATCCTAGAGGTTCACATACTTTTGTCACTCACAGATATGCAAAATTGGATCATTTTCCTCAATAAATAAATGACCAAGTATAATATTTTTGTCTCATTTGTTTAACTGGGGCACGGCACGGTGGTGTAGTGGTTAGCGCTGTCGCCTCACAGCAAGAAGGTCCTGGGTTCGAGCCCAGCGGCTGGTGAGGGCCTTTCTGTGCGGAGTTTGCATGTTCTCCTTGTGTCTGCGTGGGTTTCCTCCGGGTGCTCCGGTTTCCCCCACAGTCCAAAGATATGCAGGTTAGGCTAATTGGTGGCTCTAAATTGCCCTGCGATAACCTGGTGATTTGTCCAGGGTGTACCCCATAGTCAGCTGGGATAGGCTCCAGCTTGCCTGCAACCCTGTAGAACAGGATAAGTGGCTACAGATAATGGATGGATGGATGTTTAACTGGGTTCTCTTTATCTACTTTTCATACTTGTCTGAAAAGCTGATGATGTTTTAGGTCATATTTATGCAGAAATATAGAAAATTCTAAAGGTTTCACAAACTTTCAAGCACCACTGTATTTGATATACCACGAAATAAAGCCAGCCAATATTATTTAAATGTCACTCAGATCCGCGATGCATTTCCGAGAAAAAATGCGAGTTTTTCAACACAAGAAGATAAACTTCATGTCTTCAAGCCGATGTGTGATTTTCTTTTTATTATATCGACATATTCACGAACTAAAAGTACCCAAATTTATCAAAACAATTCACCGATTTCCTCACGAGTGACATATAGAGAGATTAATATCACGATTTGGTTCTCCATATCCCGGATGGAGCTCGGATGAAAATATGAGTGGCGTATTTCCCAGTAAAACACTCTTGTCCATATAATAAGGTATATCCATATGGAAATTGTGTGATTTTGAATGATTAAACTAAAACTAGACATAATAATCGGAGCTGCAGTTGGCATGACATTCCAATTCCATGTCCTATTGAGTGTTTACAAGTTCTTTCCTAGTTTGTGTTTGTCAGACTGATGCATCCCGCTTAAGTAGAAATCACAACAAATATTTGCTTTGCTAATTTTCTTGAGTGGAATGGAGCAAAAGTAGGGACATTTTTAATGTGTCAAAATCGCAAATCTACTAGAAATCATGTGGTGCATGCACACACACAAATAAAATAAAAGCTGACATATCACATCTGGACAGACTTGTTTATCTCGTGAAATAAACAGAATATTGTAATCTTTTTGCTTTGCAGAGTCTTTTGTACATAATACAGTATAAATAAATATGGGTTTGAGTCCCATGAGCTTGTCCTTTATCTCTACAGCTCCCTGCAGGCTTTTGTTCTTTATGCAGCTGTACTTTATCACTTCTCACACTTGTACTTCTTTAATTGCAACAATTAAACATGCTTGAAGATATTTAAAGCCTTTGATAATTGAAGCTCAAGTTAGAAGAGATACAGATGGGCACATTTAACCTTTGAATGTTCAAAGGAATTTGGTCTGAAGCCTGAAAAAAATTGGGCTCGTCATTCTGTAGTGTACACCCAGCTTTATCATGATAATAATGATAATAATAATAATAATATTAAAATTATGATCAATTCACACAACTTGTCTAAATATTCAGATCGAACTGCACCATATAAACAACAAAATGAATTTTAAACATAAAAGTATACGCATGCTGATTATAAATTACCTTTATATGTCCCCAGGAGTGGTTTACTCATCTGACTGCCTCTGACAGTGAAGACTTTAAAGCTGTACTCTTTACTGCTGTCAAAGTCTGTGACCACAGCTTTGGCATCTTCCTTCAGCACCTGCATGTCTCTTTCTTGTTCTCCTACGATTCAAGATAAAAAAAAAAAAGTGTGTGATTTACTGCCAGTCTGCATCTAACGTGAGATACGTTGCAACATGGACTGAAATACATCAGCATGTGCCAGGTTTAATAAAGAGCTAATTTTGGTTTAATTAAGTACAAACATCTGAGAACAAACCAGAAATAAAACAAAGAAGCTGTTCGAATGAGGAGTTCCAAAGAGGTTTGTGGGAAAATCTCCATGAAAAATAAAATACCAGAACATCAAGGACGTAGGAGCTCATCTGGCCTGCCGTCACAACAACCATGAAGACCAAAACATCAACCAGAACTGAAATGTGACAATGTGAGAGGGGACCAACCTCCACGACAAATTGTTTACAACAGGAACATCAACAAAGCACTAAATTTTGTTCCTCGAGGCAAGATCGACCCAAAACATCGATCAGAACTGAATTCGCATGATAAATGAGAGCGGAGATACAATTCTAGTCAGAAGAAAACGTGCTAAGTTGACCTGATTACTAATTTGTTTGCAAAAAATAAAAAATAAATAAAACATTGAAAATACAACGACCAAGTGTTGTGCAGAAGGTCTAGTTCTTTCAAATAAAACAATCAGAACTGAAATCCATTGAGAACTGAGGGAGGGAGAAGATACACTTCTCATCTCATTCATCTCATTATCTCTAGCTGCTTTATCCTGTTCTACAGGGTCGCAGGCAAGCTGGAGCCTATCCCAGCTGACTATGGGTGAAAGGCGGGGTACACCCTGGACAAGTCGCCAGGTCATCACAGGGCTGACACATAGACACAGACAACCATTCACACTCACATTCACACCTACGCTCAATTTAGAGTCACCAGTTAACCTAACCTGCATGTCTTTGGACTGTAGGGGAAACCGGAGCACCCGGAGGAAACCCACGCGGACACGGGGAGAACATGCAAACTCCGCACAGAAAGGCCCTCGCCGGCCACGGGGCTCGAACCCGGACCTTCTTGCTGTGAGGCGACAGTGCTAACCACTACACCACCGTGCCACCACAACGACCAAGTGTTGTGCAGAAGGTCTAGTTCTTTCAAATAAAACAATCAGAACTGAAATCCATTGAGAACTGAGGGAGGGAGAAGATACGCTTTAACTAAAAATAAAGTTGTAAACCAATTGTTTACAACAGGAAAATCAACAAACAAACAACCAAGTTTTGTTCCTCAAGGGAAGAGCTACTCAAAACATCGATCAGAACTGAAATCGGGTGAGAACTGCGAGAGGAGAAACAATTCTAATGAGAAGTCCCAAAATTTGTTAAGTCGACGTAATTAGCAGTTCGTTGGCAACACATTGACAATACAACGACCAGGTTTTGTGCAGAAGGTTGAATTTTTTTCAAACCAAACAATCAGAACTGAAACCCATTGAGAACTGAGGGAGGAGATGCGCTTTAACTAAAAATAAACAAAGTTGTAAACAAATTGTTTCCAACAGGAAAATCAACAAACAAACAAACAAGATTTGTTGATCAAGGGAAGATCGACCCAAAACATCGATCAGAACTGAAATCGGATGAGAAATCAGAGAAGAGATAAAATTCTAGTGAGAGACCTGGACAATTTGTTAATTTGGCCTAATTACTAACTCGTTAACAAAAAAATTGGCAAAACAACTACCAAGTTGTTTCCCTTATTTAAAAAACTGCAAGTGCTGACAATTTATGATCTGAATATTTTCCAAATATGCGTTTTTATTTATGAGATTCATTTGAGCAAAGGGAATGTTCCTATTTTGAAGTTAATTCACAGGTTCATTCTTATTTAACTCGGCAGTCGGCAGCAGAGGTGGAGAGTAACGAGGTACATTTACTTGAGTACTGTACTTAAGTACACTGAGTATCTGTACGTTACTTTATTTTTTATTTTTTTGGAAACTTATGACTTTAACTTCACTACATTTGAAAGGCAAATATCGTACTTTTCACTCCACTACATTTCTATCAAGGTCCTCGTTACTCATTACTATGAAGCAGCTTTGAAAGTGGATGGGTTTTTTTGTTTGTTTTCTTTTCTAAAACGTGATTGTTTTTTTTTCACAGATTACACTGAGACAGCCTATCAGTAATCACTAGGGTCACGTCTCATCCATAGACTGTATAAAATCAAGTTCAGTGATTTCTCAGCAGCGTTATTTAACACGATCAGTTGATGGCAGAATGGAAGGACGCGGTTCTTCTGGGGAATGCACGCACTTACTTAGAACCCATGTTTCAGTTTTCAGAAAGGATTAACGATTTGTTTCCTTTTAAAAGTTTGCTTTGTTTGCCGAAAATGAACCACATCACGGCCTACAAAAACTCGCCGTCTGACCTGCGGAAGCATATTGAGGGATGTAAACGTTTTATTTCAAGAGAAAGCTTGCAATGAAATTTTATGTGCTTTTAGAGCTAGCGATAGCGTTGCAATCGCTGTGCAGTCGGGTTAGTCAAATGACTTTCTATGGATTTGCCCGCCAAGTTGCCACAGCCTTGTCCATGGCTAACATTAGCACATAGCTAGTTAACTTGGACACTGTTAGAATGTTAAAACAGAGTTATGCTAGCATGATCTTGCCAAATAAACAGAATGTAGAAATCTTTCTTTTCTAGTAATGTTAGCTACCCAATATGGTTTCAAGTTAGAAAAGAGTTTGTTAGCATGTCAGGTGGAGCTTCAGCTCTACAGGTTCTACAAGCTAGTCAGTAAATCCAGTCGGTTGCTTCAGAGGCGTTAGGTTTTGTAAGCATTGTGGCAATAATACAACAGTGCATTGACAGAAAATGTACTTTTAATACTTAAGTATTTTTAAAAGCAAATACTTCAGTACTTGAACTAAAGTAAAAATTTGACTGGACAACTTTCACTTGTATCGGAGTAACATTTGACCAGTGGGATCTGTACTTTGACTTAAGTAATGAAGTTGGGTACTTTGTCCACCTCTGTTCTGCAGATTTTCATCCTCCGAAATTTCTCATGAGCAGAGAACAATTTTCTGTAAGATTTAGGGGTGTCAAGTTATGGACTGTTCCTCTAGAAAAGGTTTCAAGAGATATTTAAAAGATCATTTAATTGCTGATTTGTAATTTGATTTTTTTTAAATATATATTATTTATGCATGTTCTTTTTTGTGATTATTTTTTGTGGCTAATGGTTTGCTATTACTATTATGAAGTTTATCTTTATTTTTAACGTTATAGTCATTAAAAAATTTTTTTTGAGATTTTGTTATAGGTGGAGGCTTCAAATAAGCCTGTTGGGCTTTTTGCCTCTCCCTGTATAATATTGCTTACTTTTATCTTTTTTGTTTAATGTGTTTTTTTTTTAATTGTGTTAAATAAAAAGGAAAAAGAAGGGAAAAGGAAGGCAAGTTTTGTGTGGAATGATGAGTTCTTTCAAACAAAACAATCGGAACGGAAATCCGTGGAGAACTGACGGCGGAGATATGATTTAACTGAATTATGGATGATGGACGGACGACAGATAACATGCCATGGCAACAGATCATCGGCATGATGGCCGGATGAGCTAATAAACCAGAAATAAAACAAAGAACCTGGTCGAATGAGGCGGTCCAAAGAGGTTTGTGGGAAAATCTCATCTCATCTCATTATCTCTAGCTGCTTTATCCTGTTCTACAGGGTCACAGGCAAGCTGGAGCCTATCCCAGCTGACTACGGGCGAAAGGCGGGGTACACCCTGGACAAGTCGCCAGGTCATCACAGGGCTGACACAGAGACACAGACAACCATTCACACTCACATTCACACCTACGGTCAATTTAGAGTCACCAGTTAACCTAACCTGCATGTCTTTGGACTGTGGGGGAAACCGGAGCACCCGGAGGAAACCCACACGGACACGGGGAGAACATGCAAACTCCACACAGAAAGGCCCTCGTCGGCCACGGGGCTCGAACCCGGACCTTCTTGCTGTGAGGCGACAGTGCTAACCACTACACCACCATGCCGTCCCAGGTTTGTGGGAAAATCCTCATGAAAAATTAAATATGAAGCAAACTGTACAAGATATACAGATATACTAGATAGAAGGGTAAAGATTTCACTTTTACACAGGAAACCTTTATTGGCTAAACAGGGGCTGAAGATTTATATTGGAATAGGAACTGCAGTCAGAGCTGCTCTTATACAAAATTAATCAACAACGTCTGACCAATCAGAATCAAGAATTCAACAGTGCTGCGATATAAGATACGCTGCACAATGACAATTCTTACGCTTCAACCACTATAGTTTGTTCTTCCATTGCCGTGTCCTGTATTCACACACAAAGTTAATATGATGTCTGGCTCAAAAATTATTCAAAGAACCATTTGGCTGAGTGATGAACCCATGGAGCCAAGCATCGTGAAACCTTGTGAGATGTTTGCAGTGCTAATACAAGTGCTCAGACTTTACAGATCTGTGTATTCCCTGCTCCAACAACCATGAGCGACCTCCATTATCTAATTATCAAGTCCTTCATGAGCTGAATTAGATGTGTGAAGAACAGAAAACACCAAAATGAAGGTGTGAACGTGGGCTGTCACTTAATGCACTGAAACAAAAGTTATTTGGTAATATTTTCATAATCACACATTTGTTTGTTTGTTTGTTTGTTTAACTGTTCCCAACATCACTCAAAAAGTAGTGAACGGATTTTTATGAAATTTTGAGGAAAGTTGCATACATGTCAACCTTTGGTCAATCAAACCTGTATAACCAACCTCCAAAATCCGTATTTCCCTTATAAAATCCGTATAAGATGCAAATTAAAATAATTTACCTAAAATTTGAATGATAATTAACAATGATATATCCAAGTTACTTTTTATTCAATATTAATAACAATAAACCTTCAGAATGAATACAAAGCTCCAATGTTTGACAAAAACACAAAGTGTCACTCTAATGTTCTGAATTGTACCCCATGACAGCTTTTTTAGCAGTCTGCACCAATACCTCACGAGGCTGCATGTCACAGCAAGTGTCTGTGTTGATCTTGCCGGAGTGCCCATTCAGAATCTTTTCAGTCGCTAGTGAAAGTCGCTCAGGTGGAAATACGCTTTTCAAACAAAATGTTACTTCCCGGTTGGCGGGATTCTCGCAATGCGGTGTGCGCATGATCAGAAGTGGAATGAAGTCTCGCTACCACAAGATAACGCGCAATTTCATAAGACTCTTTACTGGCTGTTTGTGCTTTCTGTGGTGTACAGTACGTTTGTAAATGTTATGCACTCTTATCATCGTGGGAATTGATTATAGCTCTAAATAAATATTGAAGGTTTTTTTAAAGAATCCATATAACTTTATTTGTACGCCCGTATACTACGTTTATTGAATCAAATCCGTATAAAATACGGACATTCCGTATAGGTTGACATGTATGAAGTTGAGTCATGGACCATGGAACAATTGATTATATTTTGATGCAAATACAGATATTTATGTGGCTCCAGGAGTTTTTTGTCTGTTCCCAATGCAAGTCAAAAAGTAGTGAACGTGTTTGGATGAAATTTGGTGTACAGCTTTAGTATTACCCTCGGTTCAAGTGATTTGATTTTGATGTTGATAATATGTGGTTTGGCGGACATATGCGCTCCACTGAGTGCCCTTCCAGTTAACATTGTGGTGCTAATAGTAATTCCGCTTTGTGTCGGATCAAATTAAATCACCCGTTGTTAATTATTTTTCTGTAACAGCATACCCAGGGTTCCCGCTGGCACTTGTCACTGACGAACATAATCCATCAGTGATGAAGAGAAAATTACTAGCAGTCGTAACAGTGATGAATGTATTTGTTGTCATCATTATAAGTCATCTTTTCTAGAAATCCCTCCACAAATCCCTCCGTTTGCCAAAATCCAACCCCAGTGAAGAGACAGCGGGAAGCCAGAGTGTAAACAATGAGCATTTGCTTGTGACCAATAAAATCGACGACACATAATAACTGAGTGAGCACCAAGCTTTTGGCCAATCACAGTGCATCTTAATCAGCCTGGTGTGTTGGTGTGATTATCTCTGCATGAACCAAACAATGGTGCAGTCTAAGCTGGCAAAGTTTTTTGAGCAGTCTTCTTCAAGCACTAATGGCCCTTTTCCACTACCCTTTTTCAGCTCACTTCAGCTCGCTTCAGCTCACTTCAGCCCGACACGGCTCACGTTTCGACTACCAAAAACCAGCACGACTCAGCTCGTTTCAGCCCTGCTTAGCCCCTAAAACTCGCACCGTTTTGGAGTGGGCTGAAGCGAGCCAAGCCGTGCCGAGTGAGGTTGGAGGCGTGAGCAGACACTCCCCTGTGCACTGATTGGTGAGGAGGAGTGTCCTCACATGCCCACACACGCCCCGCGAGCACGCTGGGATCTGTAAACACCGCAAACCCGGAAGAAGAATAATTACGAATTACAAGAATTTCTGAAGCCTTATGCGCCTCGCCTCATCTATACGCTCTTGCCAGTATCTGTCCGCGTTGTCGGTGACAACAAGCCACAGCACCAAGACCAGCAACACTAACGACTCCATGTCCTCCATGTTTATTGTTTACTATTCGGGTCGTGAGACTACCGCTTAAAAGCTCACTGAATCAGTGACATACAGAGCATCGTGGACGAGTTCGCGGAGCACAAGGCTCGTCGTATGCCCTTCAAATAATGCGCGCAGTAGGCTATTGATGTTTTATTATGAGCCATGTACAGTATGTCACCTAATGTTTTTTTGTTTCTGAGTTACATGTTCATTTGAAGGACTTAATGTACAAAATAACATAGTTGCACCCCGTAGTGTTGAAATTGGTAAACACAGTGCATTCAGTGAGGTTTGCACCACCCTCCTTTTATTTCTGACTCTTCCTGTCACCGTTGCAACCTCTGAGCGCTCATTCGTATGCCCTTCAAATAATGTGCGCAGTATAGGCTATTGATGTTTTATTATGAGCCATGTACAGTATCCTAATGTTTTTTGTTTCTGAGTTACATGTTCGTTTGAAGGATTTGATGTACTAAATAACATAGTTGCACCCGGTAGTGTTGAAATTGGTAAACACCGCAGTTGCGGACATTTTGTAGCCTAAAATGATGTTATGATAAGCTTTAATAAAGGGCCCGGTCATTTGCCCCGCCCCCGGCCCGACTCTGACTTGTTCCGCCACTGTCACTGATGTCACTGTTTGCGCTGCTTAACGACATCACGTGACGTCCACCCACTTTCGCTAACTCCACCCAATGTGTCCACCCACTTCCAGCCAGCACGGTTCAGCGCGGTTGTAGTCGAAATGCAACTCCAACAGCCCCGCTCAGCTCGACTCAGCTCGACTCAGCACGGCACGGCTCAGCCGCGTTTGTAGTGGAAAAGCGGCATAAGATGATTTAAGGATGAAACAGGCATGGGGTAGGCACACTCGGAGCTCCAACCGTCCCCGAGCACATCAGACAGGGTCAGTAATACAGGGGTCAATAAAAAACACTCAGAGCCCCGACTGTCCCTGAGCACACTGGTCAGTGTTAGTAATACACGGGTCGGTAAAAAAAAAAAAAAAGGCCAATGTGAAAGTGCCATTAGCTGGCAAGCGACTGAAGGGAGCTATGTTTTGGGCAGCATGGTGTGTTGAGTTCCAGTGGTGACTGTATGATGTAAAACACCGTGTCATTCTGTGTTCAGTTTGTAAATCGACGGGAAATTCGAATCCCTTCACTGTTGGTTGGTCCAAGATTCTTCTTATCTCTGTTCAATTGTAAATCAAATTTTGTGTTGAAGGGATAAAGGGAGTCCTAATACATCTTTGGAATAACTCCATGCTAAAATAACCTTAAGTAAGCTCAAACTAAAGAGGTTTATTTTAGCTTGATGGTGCACAGGGCACCCAAAATCAAGGTCTTTCTTATTAGAGGCTGGAGTGGAGCCTAAATTTTATATGTAATGGAGAAGCCTAGCTGCATCTGTACAAACATTTGAATTGTGCCAGTTTGGTTGGTATAAACCTGTATTAAGTCCTCTTTGATATGTCGGTAACAAAGAAAAAAATACAGACTAAGTGAAGAAAATAGAAGAAGAAGTGAAGAATACTTCTTTGACTTGATTTTATCAGGAAAAGGCAGAGAATATTTTTCAGAACCCAGGGGGAACGCTGCATACCTGATCGTGTTTATTATCAATTGTATTAGAGAGTGTGGTGTAAGGTGGAGGGCACTGGGCACGAGCTGTATCAGAAATATAATAATAATAATAATAATAATAATAATAATAATAATAATAAAAAACACCCTCAGCTCCCAGCATTTTACACACTAATATATATATATATATATATATATATATATATATATTGTTTTGCAAATCCAGATTCTGCTATAGTGATTACGGTGATGTAAATGACTCCACAAAAGTCCTGACAGCTTTAGAGTGTAAAAACACTGGAGCAGGTCCAAATCAATATGGATTACTGGGACACTAGCTGGTGAGTGTGGCTAATTATAATCATGTGTGTGTGACCCAGTTTCTTGCTGGAGGTGACATGATAATACTGTGAGCCAGACAGGAGTGAGCCAAATATTTAAATGGTTGCTCTCTCTCTCTCTCTTTTTTTGTCCCTTCTTCATAGAGAGACAATAGAACAGCATCACTGGTCATACACAACTATGCTTTTCATCCACACCACAGTACACATACATACAGTATGTCTCCTGAGAGACTCTGGAGGAAAGTCAGTGCTGCCAAATGTGAATTGAAGACAATAAACTCCCTCCATTATCTGTAACCGCTTATCCTGTGCAGGGTTGCAGGCAAGCTGGAGCCGATCCCAGCTGACTATGGGCGAGAGGCAGGGTACACCCTGGACAAGTCGCCAGGTCATCGCAGGGCTGATACAAACAACCATTCACACTCACATTCACACCTACGGTCAATTTAGAGCCACCAATTAGCCTAACCTGCATGTCTTTGGACTGTGGGGGAAACCGAAGGAAACCCACGCTGACACGAGGAGAACATGCAAACTCCGCACAGAAAGGCCCCCGTTGGCCGCTGGGCTCGAACCCAGAACCTTCTTGCTGTGAGGTGACAATGCTAACCACTACACCGCCAGACAATAAACTCACAAGCAAAAAAATTCTTATTCAGTCACCTCTTTCTCGATATTAATTAATTAACCATGAAACGACAAACGCTTCATTGCTTCCGACAACTTTGTTGGAGGAGGTTATGTTTTTGCCTCTGTTTGTTTCTTTGTTTGCCTTTTCACAACATCAGTCAAAAAGTAGTGAACAGATTTTGATGAAATTTGGTGGAATGGTGGGCCATGGACCAAGGAACGTTTGATTAAATTTTGATACAAATCCAGATGTGTATATGGATCCAGGATTTTTTTTTGGTCTCTTCCCAACATAACTCAAAAAGTAGTGCACAGATTTGGCTGAAATTTGTTCGAGTGATTTGATTCTGATGTTGATAATATATGGCTTGGCATAGATATGCACTCTACCAAGTGCCCTTCTAGTTATTAAATGGAAATGAATATTAAAATTCTCATCTGTTCCAACTTATTCTCATCAGAATCAGAAGAAAAGATGAAAAATGTCTTTTGAAATAAAAAAAAGAGTAACTATTTGCTGTGTGGATCTTGATCACAGATGAGTTTTGTCTCATACAGCCAGTAGGCAGGTCATGAAACAAAGATACTGCGTAGGCACAATGGAGCAAAAGGTCACAGAGAATTCAAGAAGACTCCCACACTTTACATTTTCAACATTTAAAATCTGTGAAAGATTACAAGATCATAAATTATTCATTAATTACTTTGTTAGTGCTAAATCTCCAAAGTGCTTTCATTTCAAGTGACTGGCTTAAGCAAAGGAAAGACAAACGAGAGATGGGGCACATGAATGAGGTCTGAGGTTAAGGACTTTCCAACCTATAACCATAAAGATAAAGAAGATATACTACACAGTTTACTCTTTTGTTTAGGGATTTTTTGGACACCTGACCATCACACCCATGTCACATGTCCTTGTTGAACATCTCATCCCAGATGTATTCCCCCTTTGCTCTTATAACAAGCTCCACTCTTCTGGGAAGACTTTCTGTGAAATTTTGGGGTGTGGCTGTGGGGATTTGTGTTCGTTCAGCTACAAGGGCATTAGTGAGGTCAGTCAAGGAGGTCTGGGGTTCAGTCGGTGTTCCAGTTCATCCCAAAGGTATGCAGTGGGTTTGAATTCAGTCAGGGCTCTATGCAGGATATTTGAGTTCTTCCACTCCATGTGCTTTGTGCGCAAGGGTATTGTCATGCTGGAACACGTGTGGGCCTTTTGGTTCCAGTGAAGGGAAATTGTAATGCTACAGCATAAAATGGCATTCTATACAACTGTGTGCAACAACTTTATGGTAACAGTTTGGGGTAGAAGCACATATACTGTAGGTGTAATAGTCAGGTATCCACATACTTTTGGCCATATAGTATATTATGTTGTGTATACTATATTGTCAACATCTTAATTTGATACTATTGTGAACTACCAAGGGCAAAAAGACCTTGCTACACCAGCATATGTCTCCCAATTTATAGGGCAGTGGTTAGCACTGTTGCCTCACAGCAAGAAGGTTCTGGGTTCGAACCCAGTGGCTGACAGGGGCCCTTTCTGTGTGGAGGTTGCATGTTCTCCCTGTGTCTGTGTGGGTTTCCTCTGGGTGCTCTGGTTTCCCCCACAGTTAGGCTAACTGGCTACTCTAATTTGCCCAAAGGTGTGAATGGTTGGTTGTCTGGGAACCCAGACACCATTTGGCGCCAGTCCCAAGCCTGGAAATGGGAGGGTTGCACCAGGAAGGGCATCTGGCGTAAAGCTATGCTCCAGTAATCCTAACCCATGACTATGTCATTGCTTGTTTACCGCAATGCATTATGGGTGATACCCGGGGTCAGCTCTGCTAAACTGTTTACTTTCGCCTTTGTTAAACACTGCATTGTTCTGTCTAACCGGTTTTAACCATGCCGCCTAAAGTGAATTGCTGTGTGCCTAACTGTGTCTCCACAACAAGGAGAACACATAATTTGAGCTTTTATCAGCTGCCAGTCGAGGAGAAGAGAAGAAAGAAATGGACAAGTTTAATCCGCAATGAAAAGCTTCGAAGTGAATCGAAATGGACGAATGTTTGTAGCTTACGTTTCTCTGGTGGGAAAAAGACGTACTTTAACTGTGACCCAGCAATATTTCCATGGTCTGCGGAACGGCCTTTGGTTATAGATGATTATAACAATCAGCACTGTTCATCATCTGAAACTAGCGATATTCCAAAGCCTGTAAAACAAAGAAGCATTCTTCAGCCTTTGCCTCTCAACATGCCAAAGCACTTGGCAGCCGAACAAGCCTGTCGGACCAATAAAACTCCCAAACCACGAAGGGTTCTCTTCTCGGGTATGTCTAATGTTCAGTGTACCTCACTAGCGACAGTTATTGAAGTAAAGGAATTTATACTGAACATGACACGGCAGATCAGCGGGTTTCCAAAGATTTTTTTTTGTAATGTTTCCTGATATCAAGTTTTATTTAACTTGTTTAAAATGTTTTGATAAGACATTCTGATATTTGATATTGTTGTACAATGTGGTAAAGTCAGTCAATCTCTAGGTTGTACAAATTCTTGTCACTTATGTCTTACCTTCTCACCAAGCTTGATTTTTTTCATTCCGATTTTCCTGCTGTAAACCCTCGACATGTTATCCGCCTCTTTAAATCACCAATTTCATTGTCTTCCACTACAGAGCATGGCAAAATCACTCCTCTCACATCGCTTCCACATAAAATTTATCTAATATCCGTTATATTGCCCAACTACTGACCCTGGCTATCCTCCATAATGCATTGCGACAAACAAGTGATAATATACTAGTTATGCTTGGGGAGACGAGCCGGAAGAAGAAGTCTCCCAATTTATCTTCCATTACGTCCATGTTCTGTGATCATACATGATAACTACAGTGACTATTTACTTGAAAGAAAAAAAGGAAACAAAATTTACAGGTATAAAAGCTCTAAATGTGCATTATTACACTAATATTATGGACAGTCTATGTTGAAAGTATACAATTTGGTGCAGCTGTTAATTATTTAGTAGTGTGTAAAATCGAACATGGCCATTAAGGCTATAGTCACATGGGAGTTTGCGATGGGTTTGCGAATACTTGGCGATGAAATATTTGTAGCATCACCGCCAATCATGTGATGCGTGGTGAATGTTCTGCAAGTTTCGTGAGTTGTTTTTTGGTGTGTCTCCACCTCATGAGCGGCCAAAAACATCACGAAAAATTTCAGTGCATGCATTGAAATTTGGTGGTGGTGTTTTTGTCGGGGGCGGCACAGTGGTGTAGTGGTTAGCACTGTCGTCTTACAGCAAGAAGGTCCTGGGTTCGAGCCCAGTGGCTGACAAGGGCCTTTCTGTGTGGAGTTGGTATGTTCTCCCCGTGTCTGCGTGGGTTTCCACCCACAGTCCAAAGGCATGCAGGTTAGATGAATTGGTGGCTCTAAATTGACCGTGAGTGTGAATGGTTGTTTGTATCTCTGTGTCAGCCCTGCGATAACCTGGTGACTTGTCCAGGGTGTTCTCCACCTCTTGCCCATAGTCAGCTGGGATAGGCTCCAGTTTGCCTGCAGCCCTGTAGAACAGGATAAGCGGCTACAGAGAAGGGATGGATGGATGTTTTTGTCGGCACACTAAACGGCAAATACGCACAGATGGGTTTGGGAATACTTCCTGAAGCTCAGGACAGCATCGCCACCAAACGCCTCATGGGTTTCATCGATAACCCATCGCAAAGCATCGCGAGCTGTAGTGTGACCATAGCCTTAACTCCAAACTAGGCTAAAATAGAGTTTATCTTCATCTGGTATAACAGGCTGCTGGAATTTTTTTTTCACTGACCATCTAAATATAAGTGCATTTGCTCACCTGATCCAGAGCTGTAGATGAATCTGTAGCTGTCAAACTCTCCTTTTGGTTCCTTCCAGGATACACTGAGGATACCTGAGCTTAGCTCCTTAAAACGCAACCTTCTCGGAGCAGGCACTGTACACACACACAAAACAAACAACACAAAAAATCTGTACAACATTCAGGTGAACGTGATTTATGTTTAAAATCATTCCAAGAAAACTGCAGTGTCTCAGGATAAAAGGTATATTATCCCTGTACCTTCCAATCATTTAATCTCCAATGCTGAAATTAAAATTGGAAAACACATTTCAGAGGCTTTTTAAAACCTCACTTGTCATTTGATTGGAAAAAAAAAAAAGATATTGTAAAAGATTTTCTGACACAAAATACAGATTATATGGGGGGGAAAAAGATTTATAAGAAGGAGAAAGTGAGATTTTTTTTTTTTACTGAGCCATGATCAGTAAACGGTTTCTCAAAAGCCTCTTAACCCTAAGAGCATCTTAACTAGGAGAGAGAGAGCATTCATTGTGCTGCTCGCTCTACCATTTAACTTTGTGCCACGATACTTTTGAGAAACTCAGGCCAGTTCTGTTAATCCAATCACAGCTGTTACTGAATTTGGCCCTGCATCTATGCGTCTATGTTTGAAGATTCTCCACAGATAGAGGATATTACACGGTTGCGCAAAGATATGATGTTTATCTTCAAGCGGTGAATGTATATATCACGAGTGAGTGCAGCGAACATGTGATATATTTTTCAACATGAGAAGATAAACTTCATATCTTTGCACCACCATGACATGTTCTTGATATCATATTATATGGACACATCCACAAAAAAAACCAAACAAACAAACATACAAAAAAAAAAAACGCAAGTTCATCAAAAGAATTTTAATTTTGAACCGGTTTGCCGTTTTGACAATGCGCATCTAGTCAGTGGGAAAACACTGGGAGTGACGTCATCGGAGTGAAACATCGGTGATTATTATACATACAGGACACTTTTTTGATGGAATTAAAACATGTGTTCTATTCCATTCTAGCGGGTTTCATTCATTTTGTTTGATAGCATGCAATATTGTTAGCATATCGCTTATCTTACGTGTATTACATCACTCTACCCAATGGAGAATGAGTGTTGGATATGGTTTATGATATTGCATGGTTGTCAAGACAACATGACATCACACGTCAGAGATGTAAAACTTCTGCGCTAGCAAGCGACTGGGACAATTTGTAAACTAACATGGCTGCCAGGTTTGCTTCATTAAATACGTAAGATTTTGAGAGAATTTTGAAAGAGAAAGACATATTGAACACCTGAAAGGAATGTGTATTTATAATAATAATAATGGCGTTGAGTGGTATATCAGATATATTCCATTCAGCTCCTCGTCTTCGACTCCTTCAGTATCCTGCTAGCTGAATGGAATATATCTGAGATATATCACTCAACGCCAGCCAATATTATTTAAATATGTCACTCAGATCCATGATATATTTCAGATGAAAAATACAAGTTTTTCAGCACGATGAGATAAACTTCATATCTTCAAGCCAACGTGTTCTTTTGATTATATCGACACATTCACAGACAAAAAGTACCCAAATTTATCAAAACAATTCATTGATTTCCTCACGAGTGACATATAGAGATTTATGTCACAGTTTTGGTTCTCCATGTCCCAGATGGAGCTCGTATGAAAAATATGAGCGATGTATTTCCCAGTAAAACACTGTGTCCAGATAATATCTGATTATATGTTCATAAGTAATGCGTAAAGGCCTGAATACAGTCTACTGTCATGTCTTTATTAATCAATGGTTCTGATTTACTAATATTTTAATATCTTCCCAATTTCACCTGCTGTATTTGACTGGATTTGTCACATTGGACTGGTCATCTGTAATCTAAAAATACCCTTAGTACATTTTCTGTTTTTAAAAAGTTGATTATTACTTCGACAATACAAACCTTGAGACCTTAAAAAGAAAAAAAAACAGTCCGCTTTTTTTTTTGTTTGTTTTCCAATCATGGTTTCAGAAATGGAAGTCCAAAGAATGGAAGGTACACAGTCTAAAGGGAACGACTTTTATCATCTACAAAGCAAACACACTCTTCATGAAACAGCTTAAATTGAGGAGGATGTTTGATTGGCAGATGGTGATTAAATTAGTCTGAGCTTGATACAGAGAGATAGGCAGTTTTTCATCCATCTGTGTTTGAGAAACAAGTATCACAGAAACCACAGATGTCTCAAAGAGTCACACGCTTTCCCTTCATACATCTGTAGCAAGGTGTTAGTAATGAATTTGCTGCTTCAGCTCTGGAGGACAGGCTCAGGAGTAGAGCTTGATCGAACCAGAGGTCATACAGAGGAAAGATAAATCTTGCATTCCAACATTGTCTTTAAAATCCCCTTATTAACGTCCCTATATTAAGTGTCCATCGCATACGTCGCCATCTTCAGAGCAGAGTTTTGAGTCTGAACATAGATGAACTGGGGAGAAAGCATGATGCTGTGAATGCTACTGATCTGGAAACTTATACAAACAAATTCTTTTGAACTATGAGTAAAACTTGGATGCTTAAAAGCTCTCATGTACGGTAAACTAGCTAATGTGCTTGCATCAGTCTGAAAAGACTTAGGGTAAGGCTATTCTTCGTGTGCATGTGACGTCATGCTTATTTTCCAAACCGGAAGTCCGACATGTTTGATGATAACAATGACCAAGATAGCGGCGCTTCACGCATGAGCTGCTGCAATGCTTTGTGATTTTTCTTTTGATTTCACTGCCTTTGAAGAAAGACAATGCCTACTTTGTTGTTATAATGCTACTCGTGACATAGAAAGAATTCCCAAAATAATTAAAAACGCAACAAAACAGATGAACTATCCAGAGAACGAGGGTGGCACGGTGGTGTAGTGGTTAGCACTGCAGCTTCACAGCAAGAAGGTCTGGGTTCGAGCCTCGTGGCCGACGGGAGCCTTTCTGTGTGGAGTTTGCATGTTCTCCCCGTGTCCGCGTGGGTTTCCTCCGGGTGCTCTGGTTTCCCCCACAATCCAAAGACATGCAGGTTAGGTTAACTGGTGACTCTAAATTGATCGTAGGTGTGAATGTGAGTGTGGATGGTTGTTTGTCTCTATGTATCAGCCCTGTGATGACCTGGCGACTTGTCCAGGGTGTACCCCGCCTTTTGCCCGTAGTCAGCTGGGATAGGCTCCAGCTTGCCCGCGACCCTGCACAGGATAAGTGGTTACAGATAATGGATGGATATCCAGAGAATGCCGTGCATAGGCTGTGGTTCTAAAACCTACATCATAAGGACTTAACTGAGGAAAAAGCCGATTACGCCTATGTGCGTGGTGGCCACTTTATATCTGGTAAGAGTTCTTAGCAATTTAAAGCTATGTTTTCTGCTGATTAAATTGAACTTTCAAGCTTTAGCCCGAACACTCTGCTTCTCACCTTGCGGGAGCATCGGCCAACCTACGC
Source organism: Neoarius graeffei (assembly GCF_027579695.1). Lineage (NCBI taxonomy): Eukaryota > Metazoa > Chordata > Actinopteri > Siluriformes > Ariidae > Neoarius > Neoarius graeffei. The sequence continues at coordinate 104,403,593 of NC_083570.1, forward strand.
GATAAAATAAATCCAGATTGGGCACCAACACTCAAATTAGGACACGATAAGATCAAGATGAAAGAAAACTCATCTCATGGGATCAAGAAGCAACAGGAGAAATGAAAGATCTGCCATGAAAGCCAGATTAGAAGCAGCGCAAACCTTAGTGAGTTTGGATACACAAGGAGAACAATGTGGGTCAACTTGGCCAGGTGAGATTTTAGTGATTCTAGTAACTTCGTTTTACTTATGCACTTTTTTTTTTTTTTTTGTAGAGCACGATAGTTCACAATATCAGAGTATTCAATCAGTGGTAACAAGGCTAAATCCTCCGTATAATCAGACAGCTTTAACATATACAAATTTCAACTTTTTCTCTGAATCGTTACTTGGCAGAGGACTCTAGAGAATCATAACATTCGGGCGGCACGGTGGTGTAGTGGTTAGCACGGTCGCCTCACAGCAAGAAGGTTCTGGGTTCGAACCCAGCGGCGGGCGAGGGCCTTTCTGTGCGGAGTTTGCATGTTCTCCCTGTGTCTGCGTGGGTTTCCTCCGGGTGCTCTGGTTTCCCCCACAATCCAAAGACATGCAGTTAGGTTGACGTGGGGCGGCCTTGGGCTGAGGTGCCCTTGAGCAAGGTACTGAACCCCTGACTGCTCCCCAGGTGCTTTGGTGTGGCTGCCCGCTACTCTGTGCGTGTGTTCACTGCTTCAGTTGGGTTAAATGCAGAGGATGAATTTCACTGTGCTTGAAGTGTGCATGTGACGAATAAAGGTTTCTTCTTCTATTTCAAGAAAGTCAGAGATGAATCACCGTTTGTCTCGTTCACACGAGACAGCATTTTGGATTTGTATATCATCCAACATGGCGGTGTACGTATGCATACGTCACACTATTTTGTCACGTGGTTGCACACAAAGAATAGTAATATTGACTCAATACCTCAAATACCTCCAAACGGGTCGTCCATTTAACTGTACTACAGCTGATGAGCCCTTAAGATTGGAACAGTGATTGAGGGGACGTCAAAGAGGGTGTGTTAAAGCAGTATTGGAAGACAGCAGGTTCTGAAATAGGATTGTTTTGTCTCTATTTCTCTTTAGGAGTAAGACAGAGAGAGAGAGAGAGAGAGAGAGCATATTCAGTATCCATTCTTCATTTTATTTCAGTTCCACAGGCAAAACTAATCCAATCCCATGCCGACACACTGACACACACACATACACCTCACGCACATCTGGAACTCTACCAGTACTACACTATGTGTACCTAAATCTAAACTATAGGATGCACCCACCCATTCCCACAAACTCATTCTTGTGTTTGTGTCACAGTTAGCAAGCAAAGATGCTGGAATATCTTTTACATACCCACACTGACCGGAGAACAGTGCGACAGTTTTGTGCAGGTATGTAAAGAACAGCCTGTTTATTGCTAATATTAGCATTTATAAGGATGCATCAAGTCAAGCAATATATAAAAATAATATACCAAACACACCAACCTTAACATGGGGAAAGGGGCTTGCTGCAGGGCATTTGTGATTCTGTGAAATGAAGCTCTTTCTCTCTTCTGTACAGAATGCTAAAGTGCATCCCGGTTCAGTCCAGCGGTGTTAAGTCATCTTATCGCTTTCTGCGTATAATTCGCAATGTTGATGTTTGGCCAGTGGTTTAACATGCTCAGCCACAGGATGCCTTACGAGCCAAGATGTCGTACCTTTAGTCCTCAAGGATTCCAGCACCGTTATGTAGATTTTAAGTACAGAGGTGAACACAGCTGTGGTTATATTTTGCTCCGAGTCTCCAAAACTGATCAGACTGGAGAGAAGAAATTGCTTTTGGACATTGTGGTGGAAATCCGTGCTACGATGCTTGTTCCAATGAGCATACCTGTGTTTGGTAGACTGGTACGCTAGACAGTGTGTAATGTATGTATGAGCCTTTTAGACACAATTATATGATGTTATCAAGAGAACAGATGCTTTTTTTAAATTGTTCAAATGTACGAAAAAAAAACATCTTGAAAATCACATCTTGTGTAAATTTCTGCAAAAGGAGACTCACTATATAAGGAGTCTTATGTAAACCTCAGCGAGCCATGATCCAGCAAAAATAAACAAGATGTATTATGTATGATAGGCTTAAATAGATGATACAGGGTTATAATAATCTTACTTTCACATAATGATGCAATACATTCAGTGGTCTTGCTGGAATATAAAGATTTCACAACAGCGACTAGACTTCCACTAGATCGCTACAGCAAAACTATTTTACAACCCCATTTCCAAAAAAGTTGGGATGCTGTATAAACTGTAAATAAAAACAGAATGCGATAATTTACAAATCAAGAAAACCGGTATTTCATTGAAAATAGTACAAAGACAATATATCAAGCTGAGAATTTTTTTTTTTTTAAATACACGCTCATTTTGGATTTGATGTCAGCAACATGTTTCAAAAAAGTTGGGATAGGGGCATGTTTACCACTGTGTTGCATCACCTCTACTTTTAACAACACTCTGTAATGTTGGGGAACTGAGAAGACCAATTGCTGTAGTTTTGAAAGAGAAATGTTTTCCCTTTCTTGCCTGATATACAATTTCATTTGTGCAACAGTTAAAGGTCTCCTTTGTCATATTTTTTGCTTCATTATGCGCCAAATGTTTTCAATGGGAGACAAGTCTGGACTGCAGCAGGCCAGTTTAGCACCTGGACTCTTATTACAAAGCCATGCAGTTTTAATATGTGCAGAAAGCGGTTTGGCATTGTCTTGCTGAAAGAAGGAAGGCCTTCCCTAAAAAAGATTTTGTCTGGATGGCAGCATATCGCTCTGAAACATGTGTGTATATATATATATATATATATATATATATATATATATATATATATATATATATATATATATATATATATAAAATTCAGCATTAATGATGCCTTCCCAGATGTACAAGCTACCCCATCATGTGCATTAATACACCCTCATACCATCACAGATGCTGGCTTTTGAACTGTGCACTGATAAGCCGGATGGTCCCTCTCCTCTTTAGCCTGGAGGACGTGGTGTCCATGATTTCTAAAAAGAATTTCCACTTTTGATTCATCAGGCCTCGGGATAATTTTCCACTTTGCCTCAGTCCATCATAAAAGAGCTTGGGCCCAGAGAAGGTGGCGGTGTTTCTGGATATTGTTTATATCTGTTTTTAACTTGCATTTGTGGATGCAGTAATGAACTGTTTTCACAGACGATGGTTTTCTGAAGTGTTCTGGAGTCCATACAGTGATTTCCACTACAGACACGTGTCTGCTTTTAATGCAGTGTCTCCTGAGGGCCTGAAGATCACAGGCATCCAATGTCAGTTTTCAGCCTTGTCTCTTGCATGAGAAATTTCTCCAGATTCTCTGAATCGTTAATGATATTATGGACCACAGATGATGTGATCCCCAAATTCTTTGCAATTTTACATTGAGGAACATTATTCTTAAATTGTTGCACTGTTTTCCCAAGCAGTCTTTCACAGAGCGGTGAACCCCTCCCCATCTTTACTTCTGAGAGACTCCGCCTCTCTGGGATGCTCTTTTATACCCAATCATCTTACTGATCTGTTGCCAATTAACCAACTAAGTATATTTTTTACCATTACACAACTTTCTCAGTCTGTTGTTGCTCCTGTCGCAACTTTTCTGAAAATGTGTTGCTGACATCAAATTCAAAATGAGCATACATTTTTCAAAAAACAATAACATTTCTCAGTTTCAACATCTGATATGCTGTCTTTGTACTATTTTCAATGAAATATAGAATTTCCATGATTTGCAAATCTTCACATTGTTTTTATTTACAGTTTACACAGCATTCCAAGTTTTTTTGGAATTGAGGTCGTATTTAAATTGCTATTTGAGGTCCCTGATTTTAGGATCTTCTATTTATTATCATTTAACTTAAAAGACAAGTTGTATTTTTCCTCCATAATCTTCCAATAAACTTGAATGACATTTCCTGAACTCATCAAAAAATTCTCATTTTTGATTGTCGCCATCGAGGTGACACTGCGTTTCACCTCACCATCCCCTTAAAATGCTGAGCATGTTTTACCTGACATTATTAGCAGAACTTTATATATTAAAATCTTGTTTTGATTTCCATTCTGTGTTGTTGTTATAAAAACCCAAGGAGTCCAAGTGGTGCCTGGATTTGGTCCAATTTTACTGGGGAATTCATAAAGCCTGTATGAAATGATCTCTCCTGTATCATAACATTGTTGACAATCCTGGAAAGGAAGTGAGTTCCACTGCCATGGTACAAGTGTGAACTGGAAATTGAAGCTTGGATCTTAAAAAAAAAAAACTGTCTCGAAGATGTGCTGTGAAGACAGGACTCTCAGCTTTGACTTAAGTGTTTGGAGTCTTTATTCCAAGAGGAAATCAACAGAGTTATTTTGTAGCAGCAAACTATAAAATGTGACCCAATCGAAGTATAAGCTCTGCGGGAAATGTTTAAAGGTCAAGAGCAAGAATGATTATATAAAATATGAGGCGTGCTTTGCTATGAAAGAGTCGGTTAGAATACTGTTAGGATGACAAATGTGACTGTCAGCTCCAAGTGCTTTGGTAAGTTCAAAACCAGCATTAATTATTTTCTATCTGTAACCAACCACACGTGAATGTCAAACCAATTCTACTATACGCTGCCATCAAACCAATATTAATCAAAGTAGCTCAAGTCTAAATGCCATTCTCAATGGGGACTTAATCAGACAATATGTTAGTTTTAATAGTTTAAAATGTGATTCATTACAGACAAAGCTATGTTCAATAGCATACAGAATATGACATTTCTGTGAAGCCTTTTTTTTTTTTTTTTGATTCAGAAATCTCTGCTGGTGCTAGTTTCAATGTTTCCTGCCTGTGGCTTTGTAGTCAAAAATGCTATTGTGGTTAATAATAAATGAATGGCTTAAGGCATTCAGTCAGCATGACTGTGCAGGACTTCAGAATTATAATTTCCAACCTAATTAGATCTGTAGCAATGCTGCATTTAGTAGTTCTCTACAGGAAGATAAGGATAAGGGTCGACGAGCAATGTGTCAGTATGGCAGGTGAATGATGAGACAAGGTGTGGGGCTGAAAATGTTTGCCGCTCTTCCCTTCTTCAGAGGCAGATCTTAACCTGTCTCCTGCTCCATGCTCCAGGTGAGACAGTTCTCTGCATGAACACTCTCTGGATATGTAACTTTTAAATTAGACCATTTAATGTTTAAAATGCTTGAACTTCATTTGTTCAGCTATGGAAATACTTCTGAATGAGGTACAGGAGATTATTATCATGGTTTTTAGGATGCTATTTCTCCGTCAGTTTTCAACCAATCATCACCATATTTCACATAAAGAATACTTCTGGGCTGAATTACATTGCTATGACTTTTGGTGCTGATCTGGATCACTGATCCAGAATAATCCATGAAAAACAGGCTTTTTTCCTCACTAAGCATCATTCTATATCTCTTACCGTTCCGGATCTATAGGGTACAGTGACCAGACATCCCGGTTTGTAAGAGCTAGTGCAAATCACTGTGACTTTAATCACAGTCTCGATCTAGTTATTATCTCATCTCATCTCATTATCTCTAGCCGCTTTATCCTGTTCTACAGGGTCGCAGGCAAGCTGGAGTCTATCCCAGCTGACTACGGGCGAAAGGCGGGGTACACCCTGGGCAAGTCGCCAGGTCATCACAGGGTGATGACCACAGCACCCGGAGGAAACCCACGCGGACACGGGGAGAACATGCAAACTCCACACAGAAAGGCCCTCGCCGGCCACGGGGCTTGAACCCAGACCTTCTTGCTGTGAGGCGACAGCGCTAACCACTACACCACCGTGCCGCCCCCCTAGTTATTATTATTACTATTATTATTATAATATGGTCTGAAGAGGTCAAGAAGATCATCCTGATTGAACTGACAGTCCCATGGGAAGATGGACACATCGATGCCTCAGAGCGTAAAAGCCACCAAGTATCAGGACCTGGTCCAGCAATGTAGGGACAAAGGATGGCAGGTCTGGCTATTCCCAGTTGAGGTTGGATGCAGGGTTTCCCGGCACAGTCTGTGTGGAACACGCTCACAGCTCCAGGAATGGTAGGAAAGGAGAGGAAGATAGCTGTCCGTAGGTTGGGGGAGGCAGCGGAAAGAGCCCCTTGTTGGCTTTGGAATAGGAGGGAGGAGTTAAACTGGGGGCCAGAAGAAGTTGAGAAGTGACTGGCCATCACTGCCGACCCGCCAACTGTAGTGCATTGTGGTTTAGAGTTGAAATGCCCAATGAAAGTTGGGCACCACCTGATGACATCATTTCCTGGCCAAAAGCTACAGTCACTTCCTAAGTGACTAAAGGAGAAAGCATCACGATGTATTTAAATGTTATTATTATTATTATTATTATTATTAGGGCGGCATGGTGGTGTAGTGGTTAGTGCTGTCGCCTCACAGCAAGAAGGTCTGGGTTCAAGCCCCATGGCCGGCGAGGGCCTTTCTGTGCGGAGTTTGCATGTTGTCCGCGTGGGTTTCCTCCGGGTGCTCCGGTTTCCCCCACAGTCCAAAGACATGCAGGTTAGGTTAACTGGTGACTCTAAATTGACCGTAGGTGTGAATGGTTGTCTGTATCTATGTGTCAGCCCTGTGATGACCTGGTGACTTGTCCAGGGTGTACCCCGCCTTTTGCCCGTAGTCAGCTGGGATAGGCTCCGGCTTGCCTGCGACTATGTAGAACAGGATAAAGCGGCTAGAGATAACGAGATGAGATTATTATTATTATCCTAACATTTTTTTAGGATGCTATTTCTCCCTCAGTATTCAACCAATCATCACCAAATTTCACATGAAGAATACCTCTGGGCTGAATTACGTTGCTATGACTTTTGGTGCTGATCCAGATCAGTGATCCGGAATGATCCATGAAAAACGGGAATTTTTTTTTTCAATCACTTATAACTCTGTCAATTTTCATGATTTTTTTCAATCAGTTTTTTTTTTTTTTTCAATTTTGTTCAGGGTGGCAGGGCACAACTTTTCCTCATTAAACGTCATTCTTTATCTCTTACCATTCTGGATCTATAGGGTACGGTGACCAGATGTCCCAGTTTGTAACAGCTAGTGCAAATTACTGTGACTTTAGTCACAGGCTCGATCTAGTTTTATTTGAAATACTGTATAATAGTCGTAGCTGGGGCAGCATGGTGCTGCAGTGGTTCGCACTGCCACCTCACCGCAAGAAGGTTCTGGGTTTGAACCTCACAGCCAATGGGAGCCTTTGTATGTGGGGTTTCCTCCCACTTCAAAGATGTGCATATTACGTAAAAACTTGATGTATGTCGCTCTGGAAAAGAGTGCCTGCTAAATGCTTGTAACGTAATGTATACCTTTGCTAGCAACCTGATGGCAGACCTTCAGCCACCTTTAAATCAACTTTGGCAACATTGAGCTAATGTCAGACGTTCATTTGGGTCAAGGTTGGGTGCCAAAGCCAGGTCAACACTGGCAGGGTTATTATGAACTATGCTTCTTGGTTGTTATTTTTGAAAACATTGGCCCATCATCAGCCCAAAACAGTTATCCAAACTTTGGACCAACATCAATTAGGTTACTTTGTTTAGTTACTAGCTCACTGGTTAGCATGATTTAGGATACTAATTAACAAAAGATAACAACAGAATATAAGAACAAGCTTTTTTTCATCTTATTAACTTAGAGAGAGAGAGAGAGAGAGAGAGAGAGAGAGAGAGACGTGGGGGTTCCTTCAGGTGCTCTGGTTTCCCTCACAGTCCAAAGACATGCAGTTAGGCTGACTGGTTACTCTAAGTTGTCCATTGATCAAGCTTGGAGAAGGATGAGCTACACAAAGTTTAAATGCCTGAGACGCACCAATAATGAACTGTTAAAATGCCATCAGTCGTGCCCTTACAGCTCTTGCTGGCTATAGGGAGAAGTGGCAGATGAGTGGCAAATTAAAATAAAGTACTGGCTCTATTATGTCATAATATGCGGAAGCCATGGCCTAAAGGTTAGAGAAGCAGCTTTGGGACCAAAAGGTTCAATTCCTTGGACCAACAGGAATGGCTGAAGTGCCCTTGAGCAAGGCACCTAACCCCCAACTGCTCCCCAGGTTACTCTGGGTATTTTGTATGTCACTCTGGATAAAAGCATCTGCTAAATGCCTGTAATGTAATACATACAGTAGTGTGGGTCTACTATGCATTTTAAGTGAACTGTCCTGACAAACCAATAGAAAGTTCTTCTGACTGATCATCTTTATCCTCTGATGAAATATTTCCATCCTGAGCAGCCATGATCAATTCTAGGATGACTCTGCCCCCATCCACAGGTCAAACGGGTTAACTGAGAGGTTTAATGAGGATGAAAATGATGCCAGTCATATGCTATGGCCTTCATACTCACCAGATCTCAGCCCAATTAAACACCTATTGGAGATCGTATGTGTTATTGAAAAGTTACATGACAGCCAGCTCTCTTCACCATCATCATCACCAAATGTAGGAAAATATTTTTGAAGAACGGTGCTCATGCCTTCAGTACAGTTCCTTCGAGAATCTGTGCTAAGGGGTATCAAATCTGTTCTGGCAGCTTATGGGGGCCTAACACCTTCTGGTGGTGTTTAATCATTTAATTTGTCACCTGTCTGTATATTTAACAGTTATTTCATGAAATCGAGTTGTACATGAGCTGACAGCTGATGAGGCGCGTAGCACCGAGTTGACTATAAGCCTTGTACGACGAGATTGAGTGGAATAACTGTTGTATTTGATCCACATTCACTGGACTTTGAGAAACAGAACATTATTTTTTGCAAATTTGATAAATTAAAAATTTGTACAAAATGTCCGACAAAGTTATTTCCGCTTAGAATGTAAACAAACTGGTGAAGTGAAGGGAGAAATTTGTGAAAAATGCAATGATAATAATAATTCTGGAAAAATAAAAAGATACATTCTTACAATAAAATACTTTCATTCCATATTTTGTTGCTTTTTTTGTATTTTGGGGGAGGGGGTTCTTCATCTTCTTCTTTAGGTTTTTTTTGGTGGTTGGCAAACTGACTTAAAGGTGCATTACCGCCACCAACTGGGCTGGAGTGTGGAACAGGCGATATTGGGATTGGGGGGGGGGGGGGGGAGTATATTCTTTTAGCTATTTCTGTTTCTTTTAAATACTTAATTTTTGGGGGGGGTTGTTTGCGAGTAGAGGTTCAGCAACACGCTCTGCCATTTTGTTTTTCTCCACCCATGGTATATGAGCTGATATCCTAGTAGTAGAGTAGCCAATCAGAGCGTGCGATTGCTCATATCCAGTGAATGTGGATAGAATAATACAATATATTATATACAGTATATTGTACACACAGTACTGTTAAATGCTCGATTCTGATTGGTCAGAGCGTGTTGATTGATTTTCTATAACAGCAGCTCTGACATTAGTGCTGGTTGTAGTGTCATTCTAATACTTTATTGTTTCTATGGTAATGTAATCGTTGACATGGTAAATAGATTAATTTAGCATTTATGGAAAGAGTCTCAAGGAAACTTGATGTTTTTCTGACACAGGAAAGCCTTCAGAATAAAGGGATCTGCAGCTTTTCAGTAACAAGGTGAGGTTTTGTGTTCTTACTCACTTCAAAAGAGAGGGAAAAAAGAGGGTGGTGATGAAATGACTGTTTAAAGCTGTTATAATGTAAGTAATAAAATGAACTAGCTCATTTGGGGAGCACTCAACAACACTAACGCAAAGTAAATAAACAAAAATAATATGTATTTAAACAACAACAACAACAACAAAATATATATAAAATATTCACTCTGGGACATCCTGTTACGGTACTTCAGCAGGTGTCCATCCTGTTATTGAATTTTTTTTTCTTATAATAGCACGCCTCAAGTGGTGTTATTCAAGTTCTTCCTTACCTACATACAATAGTGCACATTTGCCCAAAAGGATTAAAAGGATCAAACATGTCCTGTCATGAATCTGACTTTCTGCTTTGTGCCAGAAATTTTGTCCTTGACTGTAACATAAACTTCAGTGTTTTTTTGGTCTCATACTCTAAACCAAAAAAAAAAAATCAATAAAATTTAAAAATCCATTCTGTACCCCCACATTTTTTAATGCTACTGGTTTGAACCACTGTGCACTTTATTTTCTACTCAAGTCCTGTATCAAAGTGTCTGAAAGCTATCTAAAAAAAAAGTTAATAAATGAGAAAATAAAGAGGTTAAATACAACAAGTTCATCACACTGGTTCTTTAGAACAAGCTTAAGTGAGATTATACAGATCAATAAGAATGATTAAAAACAATATCAGCATGAGTATGAGACAGAAATAGAGTGACATGGAAGGAGCTGGTTCAATACAATCCAGTGTGATTGCTGTCATTCTGTTGTGTAGCCATGGGCGTCGCCACCATTGAATGTGAATGGGGCGTGCCCCCTTCACATTTCATAATTCTTCGTTTGGACCCCCACACATTTAACATAAAATATTAGTTCACCCAACGCTGTTTCTATTGCTTCGTGAAAGAATCCATTCCACTTGATCGATAAGAGAATACACATACCACTGAAAAGCCACTCCGGGTTTTCCGGGCGTTCCCTACAACACCTCACGGCATGCAAGTAAAGTAAATCTCAGTGCAAGCAGAGAAATGTTGGTGCAGCTGCTCGAAAGTGGAGGAGGTAACGTCAACCCCATTGCCACCTCACAATATCTAGCTTTTGCTAAAACCTTATTCTTCTGTTATATGCCCTCAAAATTAACCCTAGGCCACGTTAAATTAATGTTCAACTAAACAATGAAATAAGCTTAGCCTAATGGGGTATTC